>NC_045994.1:8937904-9075404 GCF_010909765.2 Amblyraja radiata | reverse complement strand
GGGTCGCTGGCGCTGTAAACCAGTAACACCAGCGCTGCGCCACCGTGCAACCCCACAGATTATTTTGTTCACCCTAAGGCATCAGGAATGCACTTCACGGGAGGGTGGTGGAGGCAGGTATTCTTACAATATTGCAAACATGAAATATCTAGGCGAGCGCTTGAATTGCCACGGCATTGGTGGCCGTGGTCCACGTTCAGGTAACTGGGAATGATACAGATAACCGGCCGCCTTGAGCGTGATGGGCCGAAGGACATGTTTCCCTCCTGTACGACTCTTATGTAGGAGTAATTCAAAGTAATGTGTTCTCTGGTCTGGTGAATCGAATGGCATCATAGAACCCAGAACTGAGAAGAGTACAGCGCAAGGAACAGTGCACTTCGGCCCACAATGTCTGCGTGGCACACGGCGCCTGCATGTAATCCAAATACCTAAAAATCCCTGCTTATTAATATACCTATTCAAAACTATCGTGTCTGCCTATCTATCGTGTTACAGACACTCGCCATCCTTTGTGTAAGAAAACTTGCAGCGCACATCTCATTTAAACTTTGAAGATAGACACAAATTGCTGGAGTAACTCAGCGGGACGGGCAGCGTCGCTGGAGAGAAGGAATGGGTGACCTGTCGGGTCGAGACCCTTCTTCAGACTTTAAATTTTGCCCCGCTCACCTTAATGATAATGATTTTCCCATCAAAGACCAGCCGGTATAGTCTCTTTCTCTGAATCTATAAAAATGTTGGAAGTTGTAACCTAAGTTTAAGTCCGGAAAATACCTGCCATTTTTCTAAAGTATCGAAAAACGTTTTCGGAAACTTTGCAGTTACGCAGATAAAACGGCTCTTGTTCTTGGTTTACTGCTCCTAACATTCTCAACGATGGCATTCTCCATCATTGAGAAAACTAATCATTTATCTTAATCCCCAGTATTAAGAACATCAAACTCAGCCTTTCCAATAGGCTTTAACTAATCAGTTACAGTGGCGTTGACAGGGGCGACATTAACATCCTTCAATTGGTCAACAGTTTACCTCTCCGAGTGCATGGAGGCACCGAGCGATGCTCGGGGATCCTCCTGCTTCTCGCGAACTGGCTTAGAGTCATAGGTATAGATACAGCATGGAATCAGGCCTTGCGGCCCAACATGCCTGAACAAGATGCGCATCTTGGTTAGTCCCATTCCAAACCTTTCCTATCCATGTACCTATCCAAATGCCTTTTTAATGCTATTATACCCACCTCTGCTACTTTCTCGCTCAATATACCCACCACCCTGTGTGGAAAAAGTTGCTGCTCAGTTTCCTATTCAATTTCTCCCCTCTCACCGCGTGTGAAAGTTGGAGACGACGCGGTGAAAGCCGCGGGCATTATGTTGTCTGATAGATGGATTTAAACAGCAGGGAAACAAGCCCTTCGGCCCACCACGTCCGCAACGTCCTTCAACTATTCCCACACTAATTCAATTTTCTTCTTAGAAATTCCCATCAGTTCCCTCATATTCTATCACATATCTAAAAACCAGGGGTAAATCACAGAGACCAACGAATTTACCCCCCTGGATGTCTTTGGGATGTGAGAGGAAACGGGACATCTGCAAGGCCACAGAGTGTAAACATGCAAAGTCCACACCGACAGCGCCGGGTATCAGGTTCCAATCTGAGTCTCTTTGGAGCTGTGAGAGGCAGCAGCTCTTATGGCTGTTTAAGAACGAACTGCAGATGCTTGAAACATCGAAGGTAGACAAAATGCTGGAGAAACTCAGCGGGTGAGGCAGCATCTGTGGAGCGAAGGTATATAGGTGACGTTTCGCGTCGAGACCCTTCTTCAGACGTCACCTATTTTTATTCGCTCTATAGATGCTGCCTCACCCGCTGCGTTTCTCCAGCACTTATAGCTGTCACTTCGCCGCCCCACGACATCCAAAAGAACAAGTAGGGTTCGATCCGAAATGTCACCAGTTCCCTTTTTCCAGAGACGCTGTCTGACCCGGCTTTTTGTGTCGATCTTGGATTTAAACCAGCATCTGCAGTTCCTTCCGAAACATTTCGACCCTTCCCGAATATGCTGCAAATTTCGCGACGGGATAGCCCGACTTATCAACGCTCTGGGGACAGTCAAACGTGTGGAGACATGACACATTGCTTTTCTGGTCTGAGGCTGGTGGACACTTCCCGGAGCCTCAGTCGCTGGACAGTGAGGGTCCCTTGGAATGAGAGACGTGCATTCTGTTCAATCTTGAAGAGAGGAGCGGGGGGGGGGGGGGGGGGGGGGGGGGTTTGTTTTGCATTTAGTCGTCAGTCGCTGTTGTTAGCAAGCGTGTGGCGCTAATTACCTCTCTGTGGTTCCTCCGTCACATTTCCCCTTCCAGTTCAGTTGCAGCGGACTCACTTGGCACCGAATGAACGGTACACCCACTTCTTCGAGTAGTTCTCCCCTCCGATCAGCTTTGATGTGAAATGTCCAGCGTGGAAGCAAGATCCGGGGCAGGGAGAAACTTCTTCATCAACGTTATCCCTCTTGGGTTTTCTCAAATCAAAATAAGCTGTAAATTCACAAATTAAACATTGGTTTTGATTTACCGATTTTTACACAACCTCTCGGTTTTCTTTTTAAAAAAAATTCGGTCATTGATTTTAACCCCTTTGCGGAAAACATGGATCGCCCTTTCCGAAAAATTCAAAACTAGTGTCGGTTTTAACACGTAAAATGCGCCGGTTTTTGTTTTGGAAAACTGATGCAGAGATTGGCGCTTGAGCGACTTCCTCGGCTTCAGATGCAATGCTTGCCATCGAAACAACACGAGAAAATCCCACCGTCCGCCTCCCCGAGCCCGCTTCCGACGGCGAGAGTCCTTCCATCAACTTCACTGAAGCATCTGGCCTTTTCTTTGTCTATGCAAGCTGCTTGACTTCAACTCGTTCGATCCTACAAGAGGAGCTGACTGATTCTGGAATAGTTTTTTTGTCTGATTAGATTTATTAGTGATCATTAATTGCCAATCTGTGCAGGTATTTAATTAAATTCTCCCTGGTCTACCTTACTTTTTTTTTTTAAAGATGGATGTCAACTCTTCTACAGAGCCTGTTTCATTGCCCCAATGGCCACGGGTTCTGATTCCTATAGCAAGCTTTCAATGTTTCAACGATGGAATATTTTACTTCTAAACACACAGTCAAACTAAATCATAGTTATACTATTGGAACAAAACTCAATAGATTGAATGTTTTCATTCTAAACACACAATCTACCTAAATCATATTTCTACTCGTGGACCAAAATTCAATAGAGGATTCAATTGGTTTATCTATCACTTAAAAATGTTCAATTAAATTGTTCATATAAAATAAAAGATTATTTAATTAATAGCGCACAAGTTCTCAAGGTCATTAGTGATAGGAAGAGAATTAGGCTATTCGGCCCATCAAGTCTACCCCGCCGTTCAATCATCGCTGATCTGCCTTCCCCTTCCTACCTTCTCCCTATAAGCCCTGACACCCGTGCTAAACAAGAATCTATCTACCTCTGCCTTAAAAATATCCGGGGCTAGAAGAAATGTCTTCATCAACGTTCCTAATCTGAGGAAAGACATTCTTGCCATAGAGGGAGTACAGAGAAGGTTCACCAGACTGATTCCTGGGATGGCAGGACTTTCATATGAAGAAAGACTGGATAAACTCGGCTTGTACTCGTTAGAATTTAGAAGATTGAGGGGGGATCTTATAGAAATTTACAAAATTCTTAAGGGGTTGGACAGGCTAGATGCAGGAAGATTATTCCCGATGTTGGGGAAGTCCAGAACAAGGGGTCACAGTTTAAGGATAAGAGGGAAGTATTTTCAGACCGAGATGAGAAAATCATTTTTTACACAGTGAGTGGTGAATCTGTGGAATTCTCTGCCACAGAAGGTAGTTGAGGCCAGTTCATTGGCTATATTTAAGAGGGAGTTAGATGTGGCTCTTGTGGCTAAAGGGATCAGGGGGTATGGAGAGAAGGCAGGTATGGGATACTGAGTTGGATGATCAGCCATGATCATATTGAATGGCAGTGCAGGCTCGAAGGGCCGAATGGCCTACTCCTGCACCTATTTTCTATGTTTCCAGGTTTCTATGTTACTATACTTGGGTTTGGTGATAAACTTAAACAAATATTAATTTTTGTTCAAGATTATTGCATATGACAGTCGCCAAAAACTACATTTGGGGATTCATGAGACAACGAGTGAGAATGTCGAACACGTCAGAACCGACAGTATACTCGGTAAACAATAGCGATATATTTACGTCAGTTAGATAAACTCGATGATGAAATACATAGAGAGTTCTGCTGATAGCATGGATTAAAGAAAACAGGGATGTAGATAGGGTGGGGAAGCTTCCTTAAACCCTAGCATGGATATATTTGCAGGTGAATGTCATGACTTCAAGAATGTGCCACAGTAGAACGGGTTCACATTGTTGTGAACCCTACCCCCCCCCCCCCCCCCCCCCCCCCACACACACACACACACACACATACACTATCTACCAGCCTCCGCATTCAATGGATAATTCTGTCATGTTTCTAATGCCTCCAATGTGATCCTATAACCAGACATATCCCTCCCCCCCCTCCCTATTATCCAGTCCCATTCTTCAGCAATGTTTAAATGTAATTGGACAAGATACAACCCATACCAATTTATCTGCCCCTATCCTGTCATTCAGGAATCCAAAGAATCATATCAATTTCTCACCTGTATGTTTTCTTCTCTTTCCATCATTAAAGAAAGAAAGGGAGTTTTTGATCTCCATTTCAGCAGAAGGTTAGCAATTAGATTCTGAGACAATCCTGCACTTGGGCTATTGTGTGCAGTTTGGTCTCTCCACTGTAGAAGAAATGTGATATTGCTGGATAAAGTGTAGTAGAGATTCACCTGAATGTTGCCTAGGGTGGAAGACTTAAGTTATGGAAGATATTTGATCAGCTGCGCTTGTTTCCCCTTGAGTGAAGGAGAATAAGTGGTGACTTGATGGAAATACGTAGGATTATTAGAGGCTCGTAGGATAGATAGTCAAAATCTTTTTTTCCATGGGCAGTAGTTACAAAAACAAGAAGGCAATGGATTACGGTGAGAGGAAAGAATTTCAAAGTGTTTTGGGGTTACATCCATGCACTTCAAGAGGTTGATATCCAGAAGGTGCTTCCATATGAGGTGGTGGAATCAGACACAAATGCTATGTTTAAGAGGCATTTAGACAGCCACTTCAATAGGCAAGGTATAGAAGGAAACCATCATAATGCAAGCAGATTGGATTAGTCTACATGAACTGAAAGATTGGCAAACATGGCGGCCCTAGGTGTCTGTTTTTGTGCTGTGGCACTCGATGACTGTGGGACGTCTCAAACTCCTGATTTCTTTCTTCTTTTCCTCTTGCTCTCTCCCTAGTCCTGGCGTTGCCATAGCACCCTGCAAAATAACAAACACATAACTAAATCTCATCTTTCTCTTCTAATCTTTTCATGGTCTCACCTACTGCTTATTCTATCAGCATTACCAGATCTCCAAACTCCTCCAATCAAGGTCTCTTGTAGATCTGCAATGTTTTTGTCGTGACAACATTGATGATCATGTGAATCAGATCCCAAGTTCCGAAGTCTGATTTCCCTCCAGAAGTTCCTTGTATCCGCACGCCCCATGATGGCTTTCACTTAGGGTCATGCTTTCATAGAATCATACACCTTTGTGGCAGAGAAAGCAGTTATGCTGCTCATTTTCCACAAGATAGTCTAATACATGGAACTTGGGTCAAATGAAGGTAAAACTCCCTGTGCAAGAGATGCCTCACAAAGCACAACTTGGCCTCCACACCAAGTAGGCCTCAGTTGTTCGAAAACTCAGGACCTCCAGAACACGAACACAGGAGAAAAAAGAACTTACCACAAAGAATTGCTGATGCTGGTTTATACCATGTTCAGCTACTGTATGTATGATGGCTGTAATGGTCAAAGATAAATACTCCTATGTAATGGAGATTCAAAAAGCTGAAGATGCTGGAATATTGAGCAAAATAGAAAGTGCTAGAAGAATTGAGTGGATCAAGCAGAACCTGGGGAGGGAATGGGCAAGTGACGTTTCTGGTCAGAACCCTTCTTCGGACTCAACCCGAAACATCTCCCATTCCTTCTCTCCAGAAATGCTGCTTGTCCCGCTGAGTTACTCCACCATTTTGTTTCTACCTTCTTCGGACTGCCTGATCAGGATCACCCTTTTCAGTCTGAAGAAGGGTACTATCCCCAAACGTTGCCTCCTGTACATTCCTTCCCCACACTGCGCCTGCCCCATTGAGTTGCTCCAGCACTTTGTGTTTTGCTCCTATCTAATATTTGGAAATCATATTAAGGCAATGATTTTTGGCTTGCAGGTAAGAGCTAGGAATTTCTGCTATTGAAGTCCAGAAATAGGATAGAGTGACAAAACTAATGTTGTCAAAAATGCTGGAGAAACTCAGCGGGTGAGGCAGCATCTATGGAGCGAAGGAAATAGGCGACGTTTCGGGTCGAGACCCTTCTTCTCGACCTGAAACGTTGCCTATTTCCTTTGCTCCATAGATGTTGCCTCACCCGCTGAGTTTCTCCAGCACTTTTGTCTACCTTCGATTTTCCAGCATCTGCGGTTCATTCTTAAACAAACTAATGTTGTCTATCACTCAGTAACACGTACTATTCAAAACTAAGTTATTTTCTCTTTTTCCCCAGTCTTGATGAATGATCTTCGGTCTGAATAACTAACTGTTTCTCATTTTACAGATGTTGTCTGACTTGCTGAGTGTTCCCAGTATTTTCTGTTTTTATTTTAGATTTTAGGCATCAAATGTTTTATTTGGATTTTCAATTCCGGATTTTGAGTGAGTGTGTGCAAGAATAGGACTTGGAATTTGCTGAATTCAGAGGCAGATTCAGCACAATTCAGTACATTGTGCTCATAAAGCTCAGACTCTTACAGCAAGCAATCATTAGGCTTAACTGACCATGTGGTGTTCTGAAATGTATCCCTTACTTTGTCTAAGACTTAACCAGTATTCTATACAGTTCAAGCATAACCACCTTTCTCTTACATTCAAATACCTCGTCATAAAAGCAAATAACCCTTATTACATTTTAACCACCAAAGCCACAGGTCTATGCACATGCATCCCAAGATTCACCTGTTCATCTGAGTTGCTTGGTAGTATTCCTCTTGGTAGTAAGCCTATTGTTCCTTGGCATCAACATTTGTTTGTTTATGCTCTTCTCGAAAGCTTTTAGGGTGTTTTAACATTACTTAAAATATTTTAATTTATATTACCTGATGTTTTGAAAGATTAAAGTTTAAATATAATATGAATTGTTTTCTCTGTTGGTGGACCACTATGCTTATTGATGAATTAAAAGGTTGGTACCCGATGATAATTGTTTGGCTTTGGAGCTCGCCACTCCTGGATTTCAATGTAATCATGCAATTTCACTAGGTGTTCAATTACGCTGTTCATTTTTCTTATTTGTTACCGGCATTTGAGACCATTCAGCCGATCCGGTTGATGCCAACTCTCAGAACAATCCCATCAATCCCATTTTCCCACTTATTATTTCTTGCACATTCTGTCTCGGGTGGCATGAACTTTCTTCTGATTCTCTTATTACTCTGATTATTCTTATTACTCTCTTATGATTCTCTTATTACTCACCAACATATAGGATAGGCAAAAATAAGCGCTGTGGCTTCAGCCTATTCCTTTTTCGGTCATTGATTATGTGTACGGTGTGTGAAATGGATACAGTGTTGGTTCATATTCACATAGATTGTAAAGTTTTGGTCTTTTTAATGTATGATCGAAATAAACTATTCATTCATTCATTCATGCATTCATTCATGCATTCATTCATTCATTCATTCATTCATTCATTCATGCATTCATTCATTCATTCATTCATTCATTCATGCATTCATTCATTCATTCATTCATTCATTCATTCATTCATTCATTCATTCATTCAACATTACTAGTAAATTACCTCACCAACCAGCATATGTGGGAACCCTACATAGTCACAGGGAGAATATGTAAACTCCATACAAACAGGTCCAGATGTCAGGATTGAACCTGCTATGACTGAACACAAGTTCAAGTTCAAGTTCGCATTTATAGACACAAGGTACAGTGGAATTTGAGTCACCATGCAGCCATACAATCAAAAAGAACACAATACACAATATAATTTAACATAAACATCCACCACAGTGGAATCAACATTCTTCACTGATAGAAGGTTGATGGGACTAGGTGAGAGTAAGTGTTCCGCACGGACTAGAAGGGCCAAGATGGCCTGTTTCCGTGCAGTAATTGTTATATGGTTATATGGAAAGCAATAACGTTCAGTCACAGTACATTACTACCTTCCATGGTCTCATCACTTCTGCTCAACCATGGTCAGCCTTCAGCCAATTCTGTATCAACTGAGAACATAGGATACATCTTACTTATGGGAGTCAACATCATCCCAGCTGTAGACTCGCTTCCTAACTGTATGTGTCTTAAACCAAGTTGCCCCATTGCACCTACAGCACTGACAGTTACTGATTCAATGATACTTTGTAGTCACAGGTGCCTAGGTGAAAGTTTTGGTTTGCGGACCACTGGTTAAACCATGCAGCAGTCCTCACCTAGGCAGTACACAAGTGTCGCCATGTTTTAGCCCCGACAAAGAGAATGTCAAAGATACACACACACAACAGATAAGCTGAAAGTCCCGTGCACATATACACACGTACACACGTACACACAAACAGTCGATACCGACTGACAATTACATACACGCAACATGATCGATAACTGAGAATATGAACATACTGTTATATTTCAGTTAAATTATGCTGGAATAAAGAGTTAAAATAAATAGTGACCTGAAGTATAAGTTGCGATTCTGTAATTGGCGAAAAGTCAATTCTGGAGGTAATCTTCAAGCATACCCAGAAATTCCAACACTCCGAGGAAATGATTCGCGCAGGAGAATTCTGCTCACCCGCCATCCTTCTCTGGTTTCTTGCTTTCTCCTTATTGTTTTACCCTCTTGGCGCTTTGAGCCATAGGAAGATTCTCACTGATTTTGTTTAATACTTGAGAGTTCAATAACAAAAGCGATTTGGTCTTGAACAACCTCTCAACTCTCGTGACTCTCCCAGCGCGCTACGTTGAGCGAGATTGAGCCTTGCCCAGTGTTGACTTTTCAACAAGAGCTGAGTTACACAGAGCTCGGTAGAATAAATATACACAACTTACAAAGCACAGAGACGGGTTATTCATTAAGCAACTGGTCGCGCGACGGGGAAAATGTTGGAAAATGTGCGTGTTTACCTTTGGCAATAGGTAAATTGAGTTGTACTAAATGCTTTCTGAAGATTATTCACAAAGGTCACACCACAACCTCGAAAAATTCAAAACCGAAGAACAAATGACACTCAAAATAGGAACAAAGACATGCTTAGAATGCAAGAGCAAAAAAAAAGGGTACTCAATCCTCAAACTTCTCCAGTACGAGAAATCACAACAAATTTTATTCTAATAATTCTGAATTATTTTTACAAATCCAAATACAGGGATGCATGAAAAAAAAATCCCATTGGTTTTCAAAATGGTTGGGAAATTAAAAATAATAATCCCGTTCCTTAAACGTGTTTAATGTTTAATGTTTAACGTGTCATTCCTGTCTGTCACAGCATGTCGTTGCCACTTGCGAGCGGAGCACCAAGGCAAATTCCTTGTATGTGAATACTTGGCCAATAAACTTATTCATTCATTCATTTAAATAAATGCCGATACGCATACTGCAGAGTTTATTACTAAGTAAGTCAGGTGAATACAAACTAAAACCCCACTCCATGAGAGCGAACACATTCAGGATAGGATGCATGAGAACAGAAGCTAAGAAATAAGTAGAAACAGGGAATTGCAAACGACAAGAACTGGTGGAGTAACCGCGGGTCAGGCGGCATCTCTGGAGAACGTTGGATAGGGAGTGCTTCAAGTCGGGACCTTTCTTCATACTAATCAGACTGATGTACCCTGTCAAACATGAAATGGGAATAGGAGTTTGAATAAAGGTCTCGACCCGAAAAGTTGCCTATCCCTGTTCTCTAGATATGCTGCCTGACGCACGGAGTTACTCCAGCACTTTGTATCTGTTTTTTTGGAACAGCTACATGGGGCGATATCAAACTTATTCTTTCATTGAATAAATTCGTCATCGATTCTTTCCCTCATATCCCCGTCCACTTATCCCCCTGAATCGCTTTGAATTCATCAATCAAGAGAGACCGATGAATAAATGGAGAGATTAAAACAGGATTAGTGTAAATAGGTGTGAGTCGCTGTGCCCGTTTTCGTGTGCTGGTGGTTTGGCATTCACAGGCAGAGAATTCCGAACGTCCACAACTCAGTAAGTAAAGATTTCACAAATAGTTTTAAATGTTGCACCATTCATCTTAAAGTTATCTTCTCCAGTTCTGGACATTCCTGCCATTATAGCAGATATATTTAACCTATCAAACTGGAAGCATTCAGCAGTCTAAAGAAGGGTTCCTACCCGAAACGTCACGCATTCCTTCCCTCCAGAGATGCTGCCTGACCTAGTCTGAAGAAGGGTTTCGGCCCGAAACGTTGCCTATTTCCTTCGCTCCATAGACGCTGCCTCACCCGCTGAGTTTCTCCAGCATTTTTGTGTACCTTCGATTTGCCAGCACCTGCAGTTCCTTCTTAAACACATGCTGCCTGACCATCTGAGTTACGCCAGTGTTTTGTGTCTATCTGCGGTATCAACCAGCATCTGTGTAAGAAGGAACTGCAGATGCTGGTTTAAACCGAAGATAAACACAAAAAACTGGAGTAACTCAGCGGGGCAGGCAGCATCTCTAGAGATAAGGAACGGGTGACGCTTCGGGTCGAGACCCTTCTTCAGCATAAACAGTATCCACCGTTCCTTCCTGCACAAACATGAAGAATTTACAGGTATAAGTGTGATCAGCGAAAACAACAAGTTTAAGCAAATTGTGGGGATACAAAGAACTGCAGATGCTGGCACACAGAAGAAAAAGACAACGTTCTGGAGTGACTTAACAGGTAAGCCGGAACATGGATAGGCATTATCTATGTAGAAACAAGTAAATGCCGATGCTGGTTTAGACAAAAGGACACAAAATGCTGGAGTAACTCCGCGGGTCAGGCAACATCTCTTTCGAACATGGAACAGTCCGACGAAGAGTCCCAACGTCAAATGTCAGCTATCTGTGTTCTCCAAAGACACTGCTCTACCAACTGAGTTACTCCTGAACTTTGTGTCCCTTTAGGCATTATCCATGTTCTCCAGAGATGCTGCCTGACCTAGTGCGTTATTGCAGGTGGACAAAAAGCTGGAGAAACTCAGCGGGCGAGGCAGCTTCTATGGAGCGAAGGAATGGGTGAAGTTTCAGGTAGAGACCCTTCTTCAGCATAAACCAGCATCCACCGTTCTTTCTTGCACAAACATGAAGCATTTACAGGTATAAGTGTGATCAGTCTGAAGCAGGGCCTCGACGCGAAACGTCACCCATTCCTTCGCTCCATAGATGCTTCCTCACCCGCTGAGTTTGTCCAGCTTTTTGTCTGCCTTCCATAATTCCAGCATCTGCAGTCCTTTCTTAAATATTGCGTTATTGTGTCTTTAAAAAAAACTAATTCAGGACAGGTTTGTTAGCACAGTACTTAACACATACCTATTAAGCAGATGTGGCTGCTGGAGTTCACTTTGTTACTCAATGCCAGACCTAGCCAAAACATCAGAACTTCGCAGCCAGTGAGGTCCTTCTGAATGGTAGACATTTTTAAAATGCAAATATTTCCATGTAAACACTATCCAAAAACTCTGCTACTTTCTTTGCCTTACCAACACCAATCTTCTCCAAACAGCAACCATATATTTGCTAACCAACAGTAATTTGTGGTTAGGTAATGACTGGATTTTGGCATTCTGACTCTAACTTTCAAATGCCTGCATTGATTCTATCTGTTCCTGTAATCTCCTTCATCTTTCTAACCCACCAGGTTTTTTTTATTTATTTTGCAGCAATTGTGGCCTCTTGCTCATCTCTATATTAAGAAGGGTCTCGACCCAATCCTTCTCTCCAGCAATGCTGCCTGTCCCGCTGAGTTTCTCCAGCTTTTTGTGTCTATCTTCACTCTGCCATTGCAAGCTTCACTTTCACGAGCCAAGGTCCAGGTTCTTGAAGTTACCACTCTAAATCCCCACCAAGCCTCTTCTTTCTGAAGATGGCCCAGTGGTGCAGCAGGTAGAGTGCTCGAGTGCTCTCTGAATGGAGTTTGCAAGTTCTCCTTGTGACCATGTGCATTTCTTCCAGGTGCTTCAGTTTCCTCCCACATCCCAAAGAGGTGTGGGGTTGTAGATTAATTGGCCTCTGTAAATTGCCCATAATGTACAAGGAGTGGCTGGAAAATGGGAAAACATAAAACTAGTATGAATGGGTGACTGATGGTCGTTGAGGACTCAGTAGACCAAAGGACGACACAAAAAGCTGGAGTAATTCAATGGGTCGGGCAGCATCTCTGGAGAAAATGAATAGGTGACATTTTGGGTCGAGACCCTTCTTCAGACTTGGAGAACACTCTTGTTTCCCTTTCCACTGACTCTCAGTCTGAAGAAGGGTCTCGAACCGAAACATCACCTATTCCTTTTCAGCAGAGATGCTGCCTAACCGGCTGAGTTATTTCATTTATTTGTGCCTATCTTCGGTTTAACCAGCATCTGCAGTTCATTCCTTTACAGTGGGCCAAAGGTCCTGTTTCCAAGCCGATTCTTTAAAAGATGGTCCTTAAAAGGCACCTCTGACCAATATTTTGCTCACTAGTCTCTCTGAATTCCTTATGTGGTTCAATTTTAATTTTGTGATGATGTCATGTCCATAAACATAGAAACATAGAAACATAGAAATTAGGTGCAGGAGTAGGCCATTCGGCCCTTCGAGCCTGCACCGCCATTCAATATGATCATGGCTGATCATCCAACTCAGTATCCCGTACCTGCCTTCTCTCCATACCCTCTGATCCCCTTAGCCTCAAGGGCCACATCTAACTCCCTCATAAAGCACATTTGGACTTTTTGTAGCATTGAATTTGCTGCAAAAATGGGAATTAATGTTGCTGAAACATTAACAAACACATTCGAAGGAAAACATGAATAACGGAAGGAAAAACAGCAAAATCTCACACTGAGCTTTTACAAAGTTGAATAGATGGAACAGTATGTGGAACAATACAGTGTAGGTATAGGCCCTTCGGCCCAAAATATCTGTGCTGACCATGATACCAAATTAATGCAGGAGATATATGAATCTTAAAATGGGGTCATAGTGAGTGGGTTGTTTAAGAAGGAACTGCAGATGCTGGAAAAACTCAGACAGGTAACTGACGAAAGAAATGCAGTTGGTTCCAGTGGATGATTTACAACTCAATCCGAGACCCAGAAGTGAATAGCAGTACAATGAACCTGTTAATCTAAAGGGCATTGAGATATCGAACACTCATGAGACTACAACAGAAGGTTAGGTGAGAACCCAATACTGGACATTACTTGGACTGATCCACCACTGAAAATAAAGCATTACTACCAGTAAACCAACGTCAGGAACTATGCAGAGGAAATTATTTCCACCATTGTCAATTCTGATCCAGCTTGGTGGCTTCAATCTTCTGTAGCCTTTAGCGACAAGTTCGTTTTGACTGACTTCTGTTCTGATAAAGGGCTGCACAGTGACTGAGCTGACAGAGCTGCTGCCTTACAACAACAGAGACCCGGGTTCGATCCAGACCTCGGTTTCTGTCTATGTGAAGTTTGCGCATTCTCCCCGTGACTGTGTGGGTTTCCTCTAGGTGCTCCGGTGATAACATAGAACTAGTGTGACAGGCAGCATCTCTGGATAGAAGGAATGGGTGATGTTTCAGGTCGAGACCCTTCTTCAGACCCGAAACATCACCCATTCCTTCTATCCAGTGATGCTGCTTGTCCCGCTGAGTTACTCCAGCATTTTGTGTCTATCTTTGGTTTAAACCAGCATCTGTGGTTCCTTCCTATACAGAACTAGTGTGAACAGGTGTGTGCTATTTGGTGTGGACTCGGTGGGCTGAAGAGCCTATTCCCATGCTGTATCTTTCAATGAAAAACACCTGAGTTTAAAACCCTTGCAAGTAGCCTGTTGGCCCTTTCTCTGCAGATTCTACAGCCACTTCCGTTTGTTTGCTTGTTTCCCCTCTTACTTGGCAAACCTCTCCCTGCAGGACCACAAGAGATATTTCAGGTGTTTCCATTCATTAAACATGCCCAGACCACTGCAAGTGTTTTTCTTGAATCTGCTGCACAAATCTTGTTCCTTGTTCAATTTGTTTTCTTTCAATATCCCTTTTGATAACGAGCCCTCTAAATTTTCACCGTATTCCTTTCAATTGTTAGTTCTCGATATTTTCCTTGCTCTTCCATTTCGCTCATACTGCAACAGGCAGGTCAGCATTTCAATTTGAAGAATATCATCATATGATAAATATTTTCATATTCTACCAAAATATCTCGAGCATTTAATAACCTGTATCATTTACAAAGAAAATAACGGTGTTCTGTGATTGCACTGGACACATTTGCAATACTCTACTGAAGATCTTGAATCATCGCCTTCCGAATGCATGTCCTCTACCACAAGGACAGGTGAAAGAAAGTGCCTGGACCCACCACTGCCCGACTTTACCTCCAAGTCCCGCACCAGCTTGATTTGGAAATACAAATCTATGGTACAATCTGTATAGGGTCCTGGGATTACCTGACCAACAGGAATTCTTTCACCATATCACACACACTATGGTGGTCCTTCCATTTCTGCGGGGCAGTTAGGGATGGGAAATAAAGTTTGTCCTTGCCAGCAACTTCCATATTCTGCCAATGAACAGAAAAGGATTCAATACGTCTTTTGATATCTTATTTGTCTTTGTTTCCAATGGTATTCATTGATCCATCCCATGAGCTCCAACTTCTTTCTGGTAAGATGTTATTTCTTTTACTGTGCCTCGCTAAATTCACAGTCTCTACAAATGCCATTTACTATTTTCTGTAAGGACACATCATTGCAGACACTAAATTACCTCACCAATATCTTTCTTAAATGTGAAATTCATAATAGTTGCTACAATGAGATAACAGAAGTCATCAACTGTATACTTCTTCACCTCTCTGTAATATTTGACCTAAACATCCCCACCAGTTTTATCTCCACTCTGACATAGTTGTTCTGGGTGATTTTCAAGAGAGAGTTCGATTTAGTTCTTGGGGCTAATGGAATCAATGGATATGGGGAAAAAGCAGGAATGGGATACAGATTTTGGATGATCAGCAATGATCATATTGAATGGCGGTGCTGGCTCGAAGGGCTGAATGGCCTACTCCTGCACCTATTTTCTATGTTTCTATGTTTCTATGTTTGCTACTGTATCAAACCTCCCAAGGCTGCCAAAATATTGTTTAACCTCTACATCGATGCTGTGGCAATTGATGGGACAAATAACCTGTTCTGTTAACACCAGTAAATATTGAATAATGTGTTGAGGAATTCGAGACTGGAATGAAATATTTTCATTTCTGCATTCTCTTACAAAAAAATGATTCCATATAGATTTGTTACACTGCAGTTGGAATCTAATGATTTCAGAAATATCTTGGAATTTTATTACATTTCAAATTGGGACCTAATACTGACGATTCTTAGGAAATACAAAACTGCTTGGCAAGGACGTTCACCGGCAGATCTTCAGATGAACACGGCAGTTTTCCAAGTTTTCCAGTTTTCCCCTCAACATATTGTTGGAACATCGATGGAATGCTCTGCGGTGATTGCAATACAACGATTTCTTTGCAGTGGCTTGAGATGATTATTGTAAAGAATTCTTGATATCTGAAGCGAAATGCATTTTGGAATCCAATCCAGCCTGGATTGAAGCACGAAAGAATGTATATGCAGAACTTTATCTTCAGTCAGCAATACCCTTGTGAAGCCATAGAATGGACGTGAGGCTCAACCATCACCTGATCCCGCCACAGACCAGAAGCTCATAAATCACTAGCACATTTCTAATGCTCCTCTTACGTATATTATCATAAGGGCTTTCTTCCAGCATTGGCTGAGCTTCAGAGCGAATTGCCAGTCATCTTTCAGCAGACTGAGTACTTTGTGAACCAATACTTTAATGATTAACCCATTTTAACTGTTAGCTCCTAATGGTAGCAAAATGTTGGCCAAGAATTACATAAGGTGAATTTTCAAAGTACAGAAGCACAAAAACAAAAAAAGTATTTTGCACAAATCTCAGCTTGCATGTGGGCAAAACTTTGAACCATCTGTCACCTACTGAAGATTTGAGGAATGCTTGATGGCCTCATCAGGTATCCCGGGCATTTGAAGCACCAGATTCTGTTAGAATTCTACAGTGGGGTCAAGACTTTGCTTGGATGATCTGGAATCAGCTGCAATCAGATCATGATTCCTATATAACTTGATGGCAAATATTGTATGTTGCCAACCTATAGATTTTGGCACACAAAAAAATTGGATTACTGTAAGCAATGAAGAAAGATCACGAGAGCAAAAATAGTGTCCAAGTGTGACATCAGCTCCAATCCTTCAGAAACAAAGGAGCACTGCAAGAAAGTTAGTTTGAATTGGAATTCTGACTATTAATGGATCAACAAAGCTATATAGTCTGAAGAAGGGTCCCCACCTGAAACGTCACCTATCCTTTTACTCCAGAGATGCTGCCTGACTCACTGAGATACTGCGCTTTGTATCTATATATAAGTGGTGGTCATTTTTCCAGGAGATCACACCTCCAGGATCTAACCTACAGTGAAGTAGCGTCAGCTATACAGGTCCTCCAGAAATGCTAACCGACCTGTTGAGTTACACCAGCACTTTGCATTTCACTCATAGAAACTTAGAAAATAGGTGCAGGAGTAGGCCATTCGGCCCTTCGAGCCTGCACCGCCATTCGATATGATCATGGCTGATCATCCAACTCAGTATCCCATTCTTGCCTCATCTCCATACCCCCTGATCCCTTTAGCCACAAGGGCCACATCTAACTCCCTCTTAAATATAGCCAATGAACTGGCCTCAACTACCTTCTGTGGCAGAGAATTCCACAGATTCACCACTCTCTGTGTAAAAAATAATTTTCTCATCTCGGTCCTAAAAGACTTCCATCTTATCCTTAAACTGTGACCCCTAGTTGTGGACTTCCCCAACATCGGGAGTAATCTTCCTGCATCTAGCCTGTCCAACCTCTTAAGAATTTTGTAAGTTTCTATAAGATCCCCCCTCAATCTTCTAAATTCTAGCGTGTACAAGCCGAGCCTATCCAGTCTTTCTTCATATGAAAGTCCTGCCATCCCATTCACTCAACTTACAGTGACTATATTCCACGTTCACCTGAACTGCCATATGCAGGTGATACTCACGTTTGTACAGGCTTGGATGCGGTGGGAGATTGCAACCTTCACGTGGTCCGCCCTGTTTCGACGAATGCAATCAACCCGGCGTGCACAATCAAATAAGATCAAATAGAACAAGTTGTCCCACAACTTTAGGCTGTGCACGCCATACGCAAGAAGAAGAAGACAGGCTTGGAGAGCAGGCTCCAGGGCCCAGTTGGTTGAAAAGCCTGTTATTTAACCGCATAATTCTTCAACTCTATGACTCTTTAATAAATCATTCAGAAAAGGAACTGAATAACCCAGTATTTAAACCATCTGGTATGGATAAAACATATAAACAATGGGGAAAAAGTGGGAATTAAAAAGGTAGGTGATTTGTATGAATTGGGAAATTTATTATCATTTCAACAACTAAAATCAAAATTTAAATTGAATAACAATCAATATTTTAAATACCTACAGGTATGTGACTTTATGAAGAAATATATACCAAGATTCCAAAGTATAATTTTAGACCCACTGGAAGAAGTAATGAATATCAATGCGGAGTCAACAAAATTAATATCATACTTGTATAACAGTATTTTAAATATAGAATTACCATCAACAGAGGCAATTAGAGAAGACTGGGAAAAATAATTAATGATAAAAATCTCAAAAGAAACATGGGAAAAGTATTTGATACATATACATAAATGTTCGATCAATGCTAGACATAACTTAATTCAATATAAAATATTACATAGATTATATTATTCCAAAACTAGGTTGAATAAATTTTATCCAAATATTTCTCCCATTTGTGATAAATGTCTTTCTCAAAATGCTAATATTACGCACTCATTTGTCTCTTGTTCAAAACTTTATAAATTTTGGTGTGATATATTTGCCACAAAGCTATTTAAGACAAAAATGGAACCTAACACTGAAATTATTATATTTGGAGTAAGTGGAGATGGGAACAAATTAAATACACACCAAAACTCATTTTTCAATTATGGGTTAATAACAGCAAAAAAACTTATACTTAAATTTTGGAAAAATGCTAATATACCAACATTTAAAATGTGGATCAGTAATATGCTGGACACAGCACATTTGGAAGAAATGAGACTCCTCCTAATAGACAAACAAGACCTATTCTTAAGGAGTTGGTCCCCATTTATTGATTTCTTGGATTCATGTGGTGACATAGTATCATGAAAACCAACAGTTTCAGGTATGGGTGAAAGATGATTTAGAATATTTAAAAAAAATCATCTCACTGTGGCAATGGAATAATCTCCCTCCTGCTTTCCTTCTTCACTTATTCCTTCTCTTTCATTTTTTCTTTATTGGTTTTTCACCCATGCTCACTAATCTATTCTTCACTTTTCACAACCTATTTTTCTTCTCTCCTTTCTCACTTCTCTCTTTAAATAAAAGGGAAGTTGTACAGAGAATGTAATATGTTAACATCGTTTTTGTACCAATGCATTGTACTCACTTCTAATAAATAAAATATTTTTTTTAAAAGAAAAGGAAATGAGAGGTTGGGCTTTACACAGCTCAACAGCTGCAAGGTGCCCTGCCGACCTGCCTCAACTACACCACATTGCCTTCTTTTACAATGACAAAAACCTGGACAGGCACGACAGATGGCACAATGGGCTAAGTGTTCGGCTGGCAACCTGAAGGTGGCCGGTTCGAATCCTGCTTGGAGTGTGTACTGTCGTTGTGTCCTTGGGCAAGACACTTCACCTACCTTTGCCTGGGACTAGAGACGGAAATTAGCTACTGATTGGCTACAATCTCGCATATTTACATGCAAATGTTAATTAATATGCACTGTCCCTGTAAACAAAACATTATTATTATTATTATGTCCAGAACTACAGACGGTCCTTTCATAAGCTAGGGTGCGGTCCCCATCTGCCGACCTACCTGATTGCAGACATTTGTTGCACTTCCTCTCTAACTGTAATGCCATAATGCTGTAACACTATATACTGCACTCTGTGTTTTTTCTACTTGCACTCCCTGTTATATTCCTGTGTATCGCTTAATTTTGCTCATGTATAGCATGATTTGACTGGATTGAATGCAAACAATTTGTTCTCACTGCATCTCGGTACATATGCCAATTACCCCAATTTAAACTGCATATCTGCCTGCATATATTCCATATCCTTTAGTTACCTGGAAAGGAAATTGTGCAGGACATATGGCCATAAGAGTAATAGGAGGCTCAGTTCCTTGAGCATATTCTGTCATTCTGTCTCGTTATGGCTGAACTGTGACCTAACTCTATCAGGACAAGAGTGTCAAGCATCAAGGGTGTGTAATTGTCATCTGTATTGGGTCAGGAACAATGAGATTCTCACTTGCTCCAGCTGTACAGACCCATTATACACAGTTATTAGTTATTCTCGTTAAGCCAGATCATGATAGTGCAAGCCAAAGAACATAGTGCAACATTAATAAACCAAGATCCATAGTATTTCAGTGCTAAGTTAGCATTGTGGTTAGGGTTGTGCAGGGTGGTTCGACAGTCCAAATAATTTAAGACCTTTGGCAACCAAAAATCTGTCAATTTTAGATTTAAGCATAACAACTGTCCAGACTTCTACTGAAACTTCCGAATTTTCACCACCTTCTGGGTGTAGAAGAGTTTTCTAGCTTTACTCCAAAAATCCTTGGCTCTATTTTACACGCCATGTCCCTAGAAAGTGTAACCAGCTCTCTATTCAATCACCCCACCTTTATATCTTCAAATGTTGAATCGTCTCATCACTTAAGCTTCTAAATTCCAAACTGGGCACCATGGCATTTCCTTTAGGTGGTATTAGACCATATTCAGAGGAGCAATCCAGTGGAGACTGCGAGCGTTTCGCTGAACGCCTTCGCTCAGTCCGTCTGGACCTACCTGATCTCCCAGTTGCTAAACACTTTAATTTACCTTCCTATTCTCACACTGACCTTTCTGTCCTAGCCTCCATTGTCTGAGTGAGGTTAAACACTAATTGGAGGATCAGCATCTCATATTTCGCTTGGGCGGTAGCATGATATTGATTTCTCTAACTTCAAGTAACCCCTGCATTCCCTCTCCCTCCATTCCTCCCCCACCTAAGTCACACCAGCTTTTCATTCTCATCTAGCAAACAGCTAATAATGGCCTGTTTCCTTTATCATTGTTTCCTGTTTGCCTATCTTTGGTTTGTTCTATATCTCTCTACAACATCGTCTATATCACTCGTTTCCCTTTCCTGTTGACTTTCAGTCTGAAGAAGGGTCTCGACCCAAAACGTCACCCATTCCTTCTCTCCAGAGATGTTGCCTGTCCTGCTGAGTTACTCCAGCATTGTGTGTCTATCTTCAGTTTAAAGCAGCATCTGCAGTTCCTTCCATCACTACTATTCTCACCATACTGCACTTCAATGGTTCAAGGGGTTCTTTATTACCAGCCCAGTCACTAGCATCTCTCATCTCATGGTATTTCCTTCAGCTCGTGTTAAACCATATTCAGAAGAGCAGTTCAAATATATATGTTACCGAAGGTCAGAATTTTTTGTGCCAAACATGCAAAACAATTAGCATTATCACTAAGACCAGAGGTTCCTCATATGATGTTTTATCGAGTCAATGAAGACAAGAAACTATAAGCGCCCGGTTGCTGCATGTTAGCTACTATTAGTGGGTTCAAGTTCACAAACTCTGCGACCACTAATTCATGACTAATTTAGCACACCAATCTTACTCATTCTTTGGGTGAGCAATAATTGTAAGAAATCCAATCGTACAGAACAAAAAAAACTGATTTTCATTTTACAATGAGGACCCTAATGATTTTCCACCCAAATTTTTTTTGTAGGCCATCCAAGCTCCTTGACATTGCCTGAATGTCAAGTGATTGAACTTCTATCATCTTGCCTCTGTCAAACAATATAAAGAAAACACTAACCCTACCATTTCTCTTCAGAATGCCAAAATAGTTTCCTTTGTATTTGTCCACCACATTTCTTCCTGCTTGTTAGTTGACCGGCTCTGTGTTTTAGTTTACATAATAATTTTCTGGAGTGTTACCATATGTGAGAATCTGGCACCAGAGCTGCAGCAAATAATCCCAAATGCATTCTGCAAACAACTTTGTATGATTTTAATCATTGGAGGCCAAGCTAAGATGAATGCTCCTTTTTGAATACACGGAGCCACTATTAAATAATTAACCATTACTACAATGTCTCTGGGCAATTTTTCTTATTTATAAAATGCAGTATGAAATCCTAATGAGCTCAGCTGTGCTATGTTCCTTACAGCCATAGCTCAGGTAGCTCTCCTAGTCAAAGGCTCTTAGGTTTGTGCACCATTACAGAGGATTAAATACAAAAAAGCTAGCCTGATACTCTCAGGTAGTGTTATGTGATGCGACAGATTTGGATGTGTAGGAAGGAACTGCAGATGCTGGTTTAAACCAAGGATAAACACAAAATGCTGGAGTAACTGGTCAGCGGGATAGGCAGTATCTTTTGGATAAAACTTTAACTGAGATCCAGTCTGCTCTCTCAGAGGTGGTTGTAGGATTTCACCATCTGCTTTTGAGGAACCAGGGAGTTAACACTGAAAGTTGTGCCAATCACCAAAACAACATCTCACTATCATCATGTGGCTATTTCTGGCAGCTTCCCATGCACAAATTCATCATCATATTTCCCACACTTCCACAGTAGTCACACTGCAAGTAGATATTTTATTTGATGTGAAGTACATCGGGATGTCTAGAGAAATGTGAACCCTTCATGACACACGCATTGTTAAGGAAAGATATATGTTTTTTTTTAAATAATTCACTCATACAATTCATTAATAGTGAACTAATTTACATAGTTTATATATAAATTACCTAGCTACTAATGAGATGTATGGATGAATGATTTAAACAAAATGTTTTCCTTTGTTTAATAAATTATTGCTTGCTCCTCATTTCACCTTTTCAAATGTTGGCTGTGGATCAGTGGTTAGTGTGTGTGTGCCTCAGAATCGCATGGTTTAGACCAAACATCAGACTACAGCAGATAACGTAGGCTGATTTTACTTCGGAGTCACGTGAGTGACTACGTGAAGAAGCCCGCCAGGACGCATGCGTGTCATATCGCTACACGCATTGCGAAACATCAGACGCGGTGGAACGACGTTCCCCCGCAGCGGCAGTTTAACAGCTGCAACTTGCAGGTAAGAGTTTACTCTGCAGTCTTTTTTGTTTCCATTTCCAACTACAGGTGGGAACATGGACAAAACAAAGAAGACAAGGTCTGCGACAAAGCTGCTGAGGGAGGACCGCGGAGCAGCGGGCAGCCAGCAGTAGCCAGCGGCACTTGGATCACCGATAGTGGGATCAGCTGTGCCCGATGTCGCCTCCGCACCGGCCAGATCCACGCGGCCGGGCGGTAAGGCTAGACAAAAAAAACAAACAAGGTCGTGGACTCAGAGGAGTCCGACTTTGAACAACCGCGGGCGGCCAGCGACCGTGAGCGCTGGAGCCGGATGGAGCGGTGTGTGGAGCATTTGCTCCAACGTGACAGACTCCGGGAGATGGAGTCGGGTCACAGTGGGCCCTATGATAAACCCACAGCAGTACCTCTTGAAGGGCTGCACAGTGCTTCTACCTCATCAGAGGGGAGCACTGCGGGTCAGTTCTGGGCTGACCTGGAAGAGGGGTCCGCAGAAGGAAAGACAAGTGTGCAAGGGGTGCAGGAACGAAAGAACCTACTGGACATGGTGTCCAATTTCATACAGCCAGACCAGACTGGTCAAAATCTGGAGCCAAAGCTAGCTGCCAGTATAGACTATATGTCTCTAAACCAGTTACAAGAACAGGCTGTACTGGACACGACATCAAGACACCTGGCACCGCATATCCCTGAATGTTCCAATAGTAAACACCTGTATATGGAAACACATTGGAATAGGAGTCAGAAGTATGGACGTCAAATTTCAAAAAGTATTGAAACTCCTAACAGCAGGGATAACAGCATTTGCACGCACAGTGGATGAAAGGGACTCCATCAAAAACCCACTACAGCCAAAGACAGCACCCCTACGCACCCACCAGCAGAACAAGACTGCCTGGTGAAAGCTCGAAGGCCCGGTACTCAAAACATGAGTCTTTTTTAGGCCATGGCCCAGGCCGGCCTTCTTGGAAGATGCGCGGACCTCCAACGCCAACCAAACCACAAATCCAGACACCAGCGCAACAACAGCAGCGAAGAACCTACAAAAAGAAGTAAACCTGCCACTGGTAACTATGGAGGTAGGTGGGTCTGGTTCCCTACAAAATACAGGGAGCATGGAGGTTGGTGGGAGATTACACTCTTTTCTGAATGCATGGAGCATGTTAACAACCGATACTTACATCTAAAGCAGTATCCAGGGATATACAATAAAGTTTATACACAAGTACAGCCCTCCAGTTCAACATATACCGAACCGATTGCTCGTGCTTTCTGATAAAGAAAAATCAGAAGCGCAAGCTGAACTGGAGCGGCTTTACGTAAAAGGTGTAATTGAGCAAACTCAACACGAACCATTAAAATTCGTGTCCAATATATTTACCAAAAACAAAAAAGATGGTGGTTGTCGCATCATCATAGACCTGACAAAATTGAATATATTTGTACAATATATTCACTTCAAAATGGAAACCTTTGTTACTGCTAAACAATTAATTTCCAAAGGTTACTTCATGGCCAGCATCGATTTAAAAGATGCTTACTATTCAGTGCCTATACGAGGTGACCACAGATGTTACTTAAAATTCAACTGGATGGGACAATGCTGGCAGTATAAAGCACAGCCAAATGAGTTATCATCAGCCCCCAGGCTGTTCACAAAAAATTTGAAACCAGCCCTAGCGTTTCTACGGAAACGAAAACACATGGTCATGGCATATTTAGATGACATACTCATTGTGGGCAAAACTTTGGAATTGGCCAAACAAACCGTAACAGCCACAAAACAGTTATTTGAAAAACTGGGATTTATTATACAACCAGTTAAATCTAAACTAACGCCTTCCACTACTATGGACTATTTGGGGTTCACCATTGACTCAGTTCACATGTCGGTGACTCTGCCTAAGGGAAAGGCTAGAGATTTAATAGAGGCTTGCAATAACCTCATTGACATCAGCAAACCATCCATCAGATTGGTAGCAAAAGTAATTGGCAAAATGGTGGCTGCCTTTCCAGCCACACAATTTGGACCTCTACATTACCAAAACTTACAGAGAGCAAAAATACAAGCACTCAAAATCAATGCAGGTCACTTTGACAGACCTATGAAACTACCAATCAAAGCTAAAATGGAACTAAAATGGTGGATAGATAACATCTCGCTTTGTTCCAATCCAATCATTGTCAGTAACCCTTCCATGGTACTACAAACTGATGCCAGTGCACTTGGGTGGGGAGCCACCAATACCATCACCAGCTGTGGAGGTAGATGGACTGCTCAGGAGGCATCATTATTACTCACACTGGGCATAAACTACCTGGAAATGTTGGGTGCATTCCATGGCCTAAAGTCATATTGTACTGGGTCATATCACCAGCATGTTAGACTACAGATAGACAATACCACCGTGGTAGCATACATTAACCACATGGGTGGAAACAAATCGACATCATGTGACAATCTGGCTAATACAATTTGGCAATGGTGTATCCAGAGAGATATTTGGATATCAGCCACTTACCTACCAGGAAGACTAAATTTAGTGGCAGACACCAGGTCACGCAAATTTAATGAAAACACCGAATGGATGTTGAATTTTTTTTTTTAAGTATTTGCTGATTTTACAGCAAGATATGGAACACCAGATATCGATCTATTCGCATCCAGACTTTACCATCAGTTAGCAAATTATGTTTCATGGGAACCAGACCCTGGGGCAGTGGCGACAGACGCATTTTCGCTGCATTGGGGGAAATTGTTTATTTACGCATTCCCTCCTTTCTGCCTCATCAGTCGGGTATTAAGGAAAATACAACAAGACTCTGCATCTGGTATTTTGGTAGTACCCGATTGGCCTACTCAACCATGGTTCCCAGTGGTACTAAACATGGTATTAGAACCATGTATCACCATCCCACATAGACCAGATTTATTGCTACATCCCGTAACAAGGGATAGCCACCCATGCCATAAACATTTGAACTTATTAATAGAGTTTAAAAACACCTCTACTACAACTGGGACTGACGGACCGAACAGTGAACATGATCTCGGCGGCCCAAAGACAGTCAACCAAAAAACAGTATCTGGTCTATATCAGGAAGTGGGAGATGCATTGTCACAAAAACAACATCACCCACAGAGACATGAACATCCCGTCTGTTCTGGAATATCTGGCAGGCCTCCACTATGATGAGGGGCTCAGTTACAGTGCCATCAACTGCGCCAGAAGTGCCCTATCGACTTACCTATGGCAGGGGACAGAGCGTTACTCTGTTGGGACTCACCCACTGGTAACAAAACTTATGAGGGGAATTTTTAATACTAATCCCCCAAGAACCAGGTACTCCCAAATATGGGATGTAAGTATTGTCCTGAAGATGCTCAGGAATTGGTCTCCAGCAACAGCTCTGTCCCTACACAGACTGACATTAAAAACAGTCATGCTAATGGCATTGGTCACGGCACAGAGGGTACAGTCACTGCATAAACTAAGACTGGACAACATGACTTCCTCAACTGAAAATATTACGTTTCATATCTATGAATTAGTAAAGCAGAACAGACAGGGATCAGCAGGCCTCAATATACAATTTAGGTCATACCCAACAGATGACCGTCTCTGTATAGTAAGACATTTGTCGTTATACATGGAGAAAACGAAAATCCTAAGAGGCAATGAGAAGGCACTTCTGGTCAGCCACAAGCAACCACACAAAAGAGTGACGGTCCAGACCATCTCAAGATGGCTGAAACAGGTGCTAACACAGGCTGGGGTGGATACTAATATTATTAAATCTCATTCCACCAGGGCTGCAGCTACATCGGCAGCGATACAGTTGGATGTACCAATGGACCAAATCCTCAAGGCAGCAGGATGGTCAGGGGAAAATACATTCCAACTATTTTACAACAAACCAGTAATGAAACCTGGAACGTTTGCAGATACAATTTTAAGTTCTGTAAATTAATTTAAACCCATAAAAAGGGGTTATAATTTTGTGTTCATAAATTTTATGATTTCAATGTCAAATTCATGTCCAAATTATGTTAACACAATTCCTCCTACAGTCATCAAGGCAGACGTGATGCGTGGACTCGTTTCCACGGCATGAAATCACAGAGCTTTAAAATCTTCACGTAGTCACTCACGTGACTCCAAAGTAAAATAGTAAGATTAAACGAGAACTTACCAGTTTGAAGTTTGATCTGTATTTTATGAGGAGTTACGATGAGGGAATACGTGCCCTCCGCTCCCACCCTTGATCATATGCTCAACTGGTATCTCTTCTCTAATCTTACTATGTTTAGTCATTACAGTTATCTGCGATTTCACACCACTGCTTTGAAGAATGACGCGCATGCGTCCTGGCGGGCTTCTTCACATAATCCCTTATCGTAACTCCTCATAAAATACAGATCAAACTTCAAACTGGTAAGTTCTCGTTTAATCTTACTATTTCTTACCTTATATTAGAGATATAGTGCAGAAACAGGCCCTTCAGCCCGTTGAGTTCACTCCGACCAGCAATCAACCCATACACTAATACTATCCTGCACACTGGGGACCATTTACTGTTTTACCAAAGCCAACCTATCTACAAACCTGTATGCCTTTGGAGTGTGGGAGGAAACTAGAGCACCCGGAGAAAACCCATGCGGTCACAAGGAGAACGTACAAACTCCGTACAGTCAGCACCCGTATTCTGGATCGAACCTGGGTCTCTGGCGCTGTAAGGCAACAACTCTACCGCTGGGCCACCATGCCACCCCCAATTCAACAGGGCTGAAGTTGGGGTTGCACTGCCAGAAGTGTTACTTTGATGCTGGGATGTAAACCTAAGGGCTACGTGCCCCTGCAGATGAATTAACCTGGAGTGCTTGTGGGAGAATGGTAACGTTCTTCCCGCTGATGTGTATTCTCAGAAGCAGTTTTGCATTTTCTGCAATCTTTAATGAAGTGCCACACAATGTACGACATATCTTTGCATGCAAACTAATTGTAAGCAGAACATAAAAACTTCAGGATTTCATAGTACTGAAGCCATTTCTTGAATTGTAGTCACTGGATCTGTTGAAATGTTCCATTATTACTGTGAGGAGGTCTTTACAATGTCATATGTTGTGCATCACGTCGGTCCTAGAGGGTCTGGTAGCAAGCCCGTTTTTTTAAATGGATACATTTACCTGAGTAGCACATCATTCCATTATTAAAAAAGAGTAGAAATTGTGGCAATTAGTGGAGCATGAAGAAAGATCCAGTGTTCTATCACAAATTGAGACAGGTGACCCAGTGGTTGCATTTAAAATAAAACATTCAGAGAAAACAGAGGCAGAAAGGAGTAGACAGAACTGTCAACATAATGAAAGCAAAGATTGATACATTGATACAGTGCTGATGTCCGACTTTGATTTACAATTACATTTGATACAGTGCATAGCCAGTCTTGTGTTTAAAGCTTATATTTGATGGATCACAACATAATAGAACCAGAAAAGGTTAGTGAACCTTGAATCGCACACAGAGAACATGAGCAATGTTTCATTTCAGAGATATAGATTTAACTCTGGAAGTGACAGTTCCATACATCACATATGATGGGTGCGTTTAGAATAGAAACAAAAACAAACCTGGAAGCTTTGTGCCTTAATGCGAGGAGCATTCGTAATAATGTTGATGAATTGAATGTGCAGTTAGTAGTTAAGGGATATGATATAGTTGGAATTATGGAGACATGGCTCCAGGGTGACCAAGGCTGGGAGCTAAACATGCAAGGGTACTTGATGTTCAGGAAGGATAGAAAGAAAGGAAGAGGAGGTGGGGTGGCATTGCTGGTTAAAGAGGAGATTAATGCAATAGCAAGGAGAGACATTAGCTTGGATACTGTAGAATCGGTACGGGTAGGATTGCGAAATAGCCAAGGGCAGAAATCGCTTGTTGGAGTTGTATAGACCTCCAAACAGCAGTAGGGACGTTGGGGATAGCATCAAGCAGGTCGGGACCCTTCTTCAGTCTAATTGTAGACCTAAGGCATAAGCATTGGTATATGTATGATATGGTGTGTGCTTACACATGCATGCATGCATGCATGCACATGTAAATACAACACCCACACACCCATGCCCACAAACACACACATTCAAAGAAATGTCTGCATTCTAGTCCAATGCAAATAAATGCAGAAAAGTACCTATATCAAATTCAAAAAGGACAGTATCGGTGCCAAATAACAATATTTCCAAAATGCCTCAGCTCAATAATATTTGGTTCTGCAATCTTATTTTTAAATGATTGTATTCAATTCATCAATTTGGACAATTTCTAGATTTTATGTGAATGTCAGATGGAGAAATTTAAATGGCAAAGCCCTATTTAACTACAAAAGTGTTTTGATTTCATTCCCACCTGTTAGAGAATCTATAATCGCCTATTTAATTTACTTGATGTAACTTTCTTCTGCCTGTATTTAATTTTCTGTGGCCTGTTTTATCAAATATCTAAGTTACCCTGATGGTTAAAAGTATGTGATTAATTTCCTGATACAAATGGAGGTTTATAAATAGAGCAAAAAACAAGGATAATTACCTTTTCGAATTCTTCTTGAGAAATGATTTGATGTATAGTTTTAGCGAATATCAACCCATCAACTCCTGTTAAGCTAATCATTTCTGTTTACTTGGTCAAATGTCAGCTGTTGCAAAGCACATTGTGGCGAATGAGTCAAAAGGTCCAGGTTTCGAGTTCCACTCCAGAGAATTGAGCACATCATTTCTCAAGTGGAACCTTATGCATGAACTGTTAAACTTCCAGACTCATCTCTTCCCCTCAGGTTGATGTAAACGATATCATGGCACTTCCTTGCAAAAGAAGATGGGAATTACCTGCAGTTTCTTTCAACAAAGATGATCTGGTAACTGCATATTGTGTGCAGGAAAGCACTGCAGATGCTGGTGTAAATCGAAAGTAGACCCGCTGAGTTACTCCAGCATTTTGTGTCTAACTGCATTTACAGTAGTTCTTTAAGGGAGATCACAATTGGCTGTAATATATTCGGCTTTAATTTCATGACTACAAGATACTTAACTAATTATAAAGTCCTTGAAGACACCATGAAGAGATGCAAAAGGCACATTAGAAACGTAATGTTTTCATTTTAATATCTTTAGTTAAATCAATAGAGATTTGCACTATAACTTATATCTTGAAAAGCAACTATTAGTTGGCATGTTTAATGTTCCCACTAACTATACTGTCAATGTATAAAATAATTCCCTTCACTGGGAGGATTTGATTAAACATCATGAATGATGGTTATGACAAGAGAGAGGTAATGCCTGAATATTTAATTTACTACTTGGTCAATGTTTTCTTTTACCTCTTTGGACTTTATTTCTGGTTAGATTCTGTGTGTGTTGTATCTGTACATTGTACACAGTGTCGTCTCGCCTGTAATCATGTATGGTTTTTCCGCTGACTTCTTCGCATGCAACAAGTAGCTTTTCACTGTACCTCGGTGAAAATAAACTAAACTAAACTCAACTACCAATGAAGCAGTACAAAACCGAAGGGATGGATGTCCTTGTCATGAGGGGTTGAAGATTCCAGTTGTGATTTTGATGCCATCTTGAACAGTATTTCGAATCCAGGTCTCTGGTGCTGTAAGGAAGCAACTCTACTACTGCGCCACTGTGCCATTCTAAACCCAGGGCAAACAATATTGAGCCTCCTGTCAATGTGGAAGAAGCCTCGCACTAGATGGTTCTGAGCAAAAGTGAGAGTCAGTACAAATGGCTCAACTGCTGGAGATTTTTCAAGGTGAATTTATTGGTAGCCCTCATTCCACCATTTCCCTCATTGCAAAATTGAACTGAAGCTGTTGATCCTTGCTTCTTTGCTTCTTTTCTCCTCCTCGCTCCCATTAGGCAGCGATATTAAAACGTTTGAAAGCACCACAACACCAGACTCAGGAACAACTTCTTCCCCTCTGTATTCAGGCTTCTGAAAGGCCCTTCTATAAACTAAGGTACAATCCTGATTCGCCAGCCTACCACAGACCCCATGGCAGAAGCGTCACGGGGCTGGAAACGGGAAGTATCCCGAGCTAATTCTGCCACCACCATCATCCATTGCAACAAGTGATGGCTCCCACTGATTGTCGCCAGAAGCTTGCGTCCTATTCAGGACAGACGATGACAGCGATGTCAACATTTGAAACATGGAATATGGACACAAAAGAAGAAGCCTACTACATTGCGGACTTTGGATTTTATCTCTGAAACTGTTGTGCTACAATGCTGACAAATATATTCTGCACTCTGTATCCTTTTTTTTTCTACCTATCATACTGAGTTTGGCTTGATTGCATGCATGTGTAGTATCTGATCTGATTGGATAGCATGCAAAACAAAGCTTCTCACTCAACCTCAGCAAACATGACAATAAGCCTAAATCTAACCATAGAGGAGAGCTCGAATTGCCAACGCATTGAAAATTACAGAACAAGTGCTCACAAATAGAATATATATGGTCAGAGGAAGACACAAAGTGCTGGAATAACTCAGTGTGTCAGGCAGCATCTCTGGAGAAAAGGATAGGTCCCTAATTGGACCCCCGACACAAAATGTCTCCCATCCTTTGTCTCCAGGGATGCTGCCTGACTCGCTGAGTTACTCCAGCACTTTGTGACTATCTTTGGTATAAACCAGCATCTGCAGTTCTTTGTTTCTACCTTCTACAGATGGTCAGTATGGACTTGCTGGCCAGAATGGCCTGTTTCCGTACTGTGTAGGCAAGTGGAATGATTGAACATGCTCAGACGAGAGAAAAGGGGATGGATTGAGGAGGTTGATAGGGAATGGACAGAAGGCGAGGGAGGAAAGAAGGGACAATGCGAGGAGGGGCGGGTGATAGAGGAGGAGAGGGAGAGAGAGAGATCGAAAGCAGGAGAAGTGGGGCACATTTGGAACAAAATAAGCTTGTGTTTGGGCTTTGTATGTAGTATTATTGTGGGTGAGTGTCTTATGCCCCTGTCCCACTTAGGAAACCTGAACGGAAACCTCTGGAGACTTTGCGCCCCACCCAAGGTTTCCGTGTGGTTCCCGGAGGTTTTTGTCAGTCTCCCTACCCGCTTCCACTACCTGCAACCTCATAACTCTCAGCTGTTGCATTCCCAGAGTTCTTGTCATGTGCCGTCCTTTGCCAAGTTCACAGTCCTTCTCGTTTTCTTCGTTTATTGAACTACTAAATGAAAGGCAAACAAGCACGAGCTCGCTGTTTGCGTTGACATTGCTATCGTCTTACATTGGATTGCAAACCATGCAGAGCACTGGGCCCATCTAGTTTACATTCACTCTCTATTGGTTAGCTCCCTGCATCTCGCCCTGTTCGAGCATTCGCCTACTCCTCTCTTCCTTGCCCGTTCTATCCATCTTCCACTTCAATGCATCAGTACTCATTACCGCGACCATTTGTAAGCTCTGCGCTGGTCAATAGGTTGTTCTCAACAACGTCGGAAAATCAATCTCCCATCCCTCGAGATGCCGGGAGAATCCTGGAGCTCTTGACAACCCCACACTTCATGACCCTACACGCGCCATGCTCAGGGCCTCCCCCTCAGTTTAATGCACATGTGTAATGGGATAATTGGATCATCCCATTAATCATGCTGCTTTCAGACAGCCCCTTCTAATCAGACACAGTGCCTCACTATTCGAGGGGAAATGGGTGGCAGACTCGAACCGCAGATCTTAAGCAGCAAAGGAGAGGAACAGACTGTCTTTTCTTTCATTTCTACAAGTCATTAATAACGCAAGATGGGAAGCTGAAAACAGTTAGGATGACCTCAGTCATGGGTCCATTCCAACAGCCCCTAATTAGCCCAGGCCGAAAATTAAATGAGAGGCTGGATTCAGGGACATTAGATCAACAATTTGCACAGCGTTTGAGCAATGAAACAATACCACCCTCTTTTTAGACTTTGCCCTGTTTGGATGGTTTTCTATCAAGGTTTGCAGCAAATCCAAACATAACACAGGCTGCAAATTGTTCCTGTTTTCCAACATGTTCCTAATTATATATTGACATAGTGCGGTCGCTGGGATTGCCAGGACTCGTCCATTAGCCGTGCGGGAGTAGACAGCAAAGTCCTTAGTGGTTGTGCGGACGATGATAATAGAAGCCAGGGTGGGCCCATTCAGCTCATCGAATCGTCTCGTGCCATCTCTTGCCAGGCTCGGGAGAAGCGCTGCATTTAAGACGTGTTTGCCGCAACCGAATCAGGAGATTTCCCCGAGCCGTCAAGATATTGGAATCACCGAGAGCTTGCTGCCGACACAGCTGTATCTCACTTACGGATCCCGCTTCATAGAAACATTAACCAAATACTGTATACCTTACGGGGTGGCCCTTTCAATAAAGCGTTAGATCCAATGTTTAATCAATAATGTTTTATTATTAATGTTTAATGTTTTATGTATCATTTGTAACTGTCACTGTATGTCATGTTGTCACTTGCAGGCGGAGCACCAAGGCAAATTTCTTGTATGTGAATACTTGGCCAAAAAACGTATTCATCCATTCCTTCATTCAAACATGACCTCCATTTTCTTTTTTTTCTTTTTTTTTTATTAAATAATATTTTTATTAGAAGTAGACATATTATAAAGTATAGTTACATATTATAGTAAAAAAACTTTTCATATACATCAGTCATACATTATTAAAATTTTCAATTGTCGATTACTTCTGCTTCTAATGTTTTTTTTATATAGAAAAAGAGAGAAAGAGAGAAAAAAGAGTTACAAATATCAAAAAAAACAAAAAAGGTGGAATGGATTACTTATAATACATCATTGGAGATAGGTTCGTAGATTATAAAGTATGACTTTTCATCTAATCCTGAGTTCAAGTTTCAGTTGGGTTTTCGTGCTGGGCCAATCTATCCCGTCAGATAATTAATGAATGGAGCCCATATTTTATCAAAAAGTTCTTGTTTGTCCATTAAGACAAGTCTAATTCTTTCTAGATATAGGGTCTCCGACATTTCCACAATCCACATTTTAATTGTAGGGGGTCGTAGGGCCTTTCCAAAATTTTTATATTAATTTTTTCCCGGTTATTATACTGTAGTCGAGGAAATTTCTTTGGCTTGTTGTGAGTGTTAAACTTTGCTCTGATATTCCAAGTATTATTAATTTTGAGTTTGGATCCAGTTTTGTATTAATAACTTCTGAAATTATTTCAAAAATATCGGTCCAGAAATGTTTAATTTTTATACAATTTGCAAACGTATGTGTTAAATTAGCATCTAGATGTAGACATTTATCACAAATAGGAGAGATTTGTGGGAAGATTCTATTTAGTTTTATTTTAGAGTAGTGTAATCATTTTTGAAGACAATGCCTGTTTATAATTACTTTTTAATTGCCGGGGAGTCAAATTCAGTTTACTAAATTTGTATTACTCAAATGAAAGACAATGCCTTTTCTGGTTCAGCATTCCACTGTATATAATTCTTTGCCCAATCGTGGGGCACGGAGAGGAGGTTTCTAGAGTCCTGGAGGCACAGTGCTCGAAGGTTGAAGTGTTAAGATTTTCATCATTTGAGTTGGAGAGCAGAGCAAACAGCTGGACTAGCCTGAATGAAATACAATTTATAACTGATCCGAAAGTGCTGGAGTAACTCAGCGGGTCAGGGAGCATCTCTGGAGAACAGGGATAGGCAACGTTTTGGGTTATGACCCTTCTTCAGTAGTGTTCTTCACAAGATCACACCACCAGTTATTCTGGGATTTCTAGCACTCAATCTGTACCAAGTTAGATCTGACACTGACCTCATCAGTCTGAAGAAGGGTTTCGGCCCGAAACGTCGCCTATTTCCTTCGCTCCATAGATGCTGCTGCACCCGCTGAGTTTCCCCAGCAATTTTGTGTACCTTCGATATTCCAGCATCTGCAGTTCCCTTTTGAACACTTTGTCTACTCCACTGCGATATCTCCTCAAGGTATGCCTACTTTGAAGAAGTTCTCCTCCTCTCTCCGGAGACAGTTTCACAACCTCCTCTCTAACTGCACACCCTCTGTGATCCTCCCCTTCCTTAACCCTCTAGCTGTCTCCTCCCACCCTCCCATCCGCCCGCCCTCGGGCTCCTCCCCCTCCTCCCCTTTTCCTTCTTTCTCCCACCCCCCATCAGTCTGAAGAAGGGTTTCGGCCCGAAACATCGCCTATTTCCTTCGCTCCATAGATGCTGCTGCACCCGCTGAGTTTCCCCAGCAATTTTGTGTACCTTAGATCTGACACACGTGTGCCAACTCTAATATATTTCACTGGAGAGCAGCTTTGGTGAGAGAAATAAATTTTAGGCATGTTGCCTATCCTTAATTTAATTGTCTCATCATTTCCTGATTTTATTTCGGATTATTTTAATCTGCAGGAATTACCGTTTTATCAAATCATGATCACTTTGCTTCAGCCCGCACTTGGAAAAGAGACCATAGAACAGTGCGGCACAGGAACTGGCCCTTCGTCCCACAATGTTTGTGCTGAACATGATGCCTAGTTAAGCTGATCACATCCGCTTGTACATGATCCACATCTCCCTATTTTGTGCACTTCCATTTGCCTATCCAAAAGCTTCTTAGACATCACTATAGTATCTGCCTCCACCAGCACTCCTGGCAGTGCGTTCCAGACGCCTACCATTCTCTGTGTAAACACCTTGTCCTGCACATCTCCTCCCGCACCTTATAGCTATGCCCTCTAGTGTTGGACTCATCCACCTTGTGAAAAGGTCTACCTTTTGTGACTGTCTACCTTTTCAATGCTTCACACAATTTCATATAAAAGCTTAGGAACTTTGTTGAATATGAATTCACTTTTAGATTTTAATAGATCAAATGATTGAAGCTGGCACTGATTATAAGAGTTTAAGAAGGAACTGCAGATGCTGGAAAATCGAAGGTACCCAAAAATGCTGGAGAAACTCAGCGGGAGCAGCAGCATCTATGGAGCGAAGGAAATAGGCAACGTTTCGGGCCGAAACGTTGCCTATTTCCTTCGCTCCATAGATGTTGTTGCACCCGCTGAATTTCTCCAGCATTTTTGTATACTACTGATTATGAAAAACGCTTTGACCACTGAGAGAGATCAGCATATTGTTAGTTCAGTATTTGGTGTCAAAAAAAAGAATCTACCCCAATAAGATATTGTTCCTGACAAAAGGATTGCAGACGCAGATATCTGGATATGCTAGAAATACTTGGTAGATCAAGCAGCATCTGTGGAGGGAGAAAAACAGATCAACACTGCAGGTCAAAGATTTTCATCAAGATTTTTCCAGTGTTTTCGGTAATTTTGTTCAAATTTTTGAATTTTAGTTGTTTGCGGTGTAGTTCCATGACTTTAAACGCTATGCTGCTTCATCGCTGATTTAATGAGATAAGATCAGTTTCCGCTCCTGTGGAACTGGAGGATTTAATTACCAAGACAGTGGAATCAACACATTTCAGAATCTCAACCACTGTAACTTGGGGAAGTACAGATCTATTTGTGGGGAAGAGACTGAGTTGAAGGTGTGTGTGAAGAGAGCTAATTTCCATGTGTTTGTGTGCCAGGTTTTTTTTTTTTTTGGTTTCTTGGTCCTCCAAAATATTCCAAATGGAATTTAAACTGGAGGTGGTGGAGGGAGGACTTAAGCCAGAAAGGGTTATTGGGAAGAAAGAGCTACTTTAAATTTAGTTGCATCTGGTTGGGTAACTATAGTAGGGTGGAGATTATTCCGTGCTTTAATTGTGCGGGGGAAGAACGAATTACTGTACACATCTGTTTTTGTAGCTGGGATCACAAATTGGATCGAATGCCCTCGTCTGCTCCGAATTGGTTTGGGTTTGGTGTAGGTCTTGTAATCTATGTCGAGCTGACCATTTAACATTTTGTAAAAACAGGTCAAACGGTGAGCCTCACGTCTGTCTTGGAGAGTGTTCCACCCCACAGAATTCAGAAGTTTGGTGACACTCGCTTCTCTCTCATAGGTGTTAGTAACAAATCGAGCTGCCTGTCTTTGGACACGTTCGATGGAAGAAATGTTTTTATTTGTGTATGGGTCCCATGCTGCAACTGCGTAGTCCAAATGAGGTCTAACGAGGGTGAAGTATAGCTTCTCCTTGACAGAAGTTGAACAGTGATGAAAGTTGCGCCTCAGAAAGTTTAGGTTGTGTTCAGTATCCTATAATTATTTAAACTTGGGACAGTGCCTGATCTGCCATTGCTCATTTCTTGTATTTGGTGTGATCAATGGACAAAGCATGAAACACACAGAAAGTTTGCTAATTTCCATTCCAATTTTGTTTCCAGATGTTAATATCCTCATATTTGAATTATTGAAATATCAGACATCGAGACTTAAGTGACGCAGGTAAACAAGGACACCGCTCCCCCGGATAACTTCCCATCCCAACTCTACGATCCTCTGGGAGAGGCGGAGAAGTGAAAAATCCTGGAAATTCCTGTTTGGGATTAGGTGATTGGGAATAGTTCAGGATATCTGAACTCAAGTCAAGTCAAGTCAAGTGAGTTTATTGTCATGTGTCCCTGTATAGGACAATGAAATTCTTGCTTTGCTTAAGCACACAGAAAATAGTAGGCATTTACTACAAAACAGATAAATGTGTCCATATACCATGATATAAATATATACACACATGAATAAATAAACTGGTAGTGCAAATAACAGAAAGTGGTTGCTAATAATCAGAGTTTTGTCCGAGCCAGGTTTAATAGCCTGATGGCTGAGGGGAAGTAGCTATTCCTGAACCTGGTTGTTGCAGTCTTCAGGCTCCTGTACCTTCTACCTGAAGGTAGCAGGGAGATGAGTGTGTGGCCAGGATGGTGTGGGTCTTTGATGATACTGCCAGCCTTTTTGAGGCAGCGACTGCGATAAATCCCCTCGATGGAAGGAAGGTCAGAGCCGATGATGGACTGGGCAGTGTTTACTACTTTTTGTAGTCTTTTCCTCTCCAGGGCGCTCAAATTGCCGAACCAAGCCACGATGCAACCGGTCAGCATGCTCTCGACTGTGCACCTGTAGAAGTTAGAGAGAGTCTTCCTTGACAATCCGACTCTCCGTAATCTTCTCAGGAAGTAGAGGCGCTGATGTGCTTTTTTGATAATTGCGTTAGTGTTCTCGGACCAGGAAAGGTCTTCAGAGATGTGCACGCCCAGGAATTTGAAGTTCTTGACCCTTTCAACCATCGACCCGTTGATATAAATGGGGCTGTGGGTCCCCCTCCTACTCCTTCCAAAGTCCACAATCAGTTCCTTGGTTTTGCTGGTGTTGAGGGCCAGGTTATTGCGCTGGCACCATATGGACAGTTTCTCGATCTCTCTTCTGTACTCTGACTCATCCCCATCAGTGATACGCCCCACAATAGTGGTGTCGTCAGCGAACTTGATGATGGAGTTCGCACTGTGGTTCGCTACGCAGTCATGGATATAGAGTGAGTAGAGCAGGGGGCTGAGCACGCAGCCTTGAGGTGCTCCCGTGCTGATTGTTAACGAGGCTGACACATTTCCACCAATACGAACAGACTGTGGTCTGTGGACGAGGAAGTCGAGGATCCAGTTGCAGAGGGATGCGCAGAGACCCAGTTCTGCGAGTTTGGTAACCAGTTTGGAGGGGATGATTGTGTTAAATGCCGAGCTGTAATCAATGAATAACAGCCTGACATATGAGTTTTTGTTGTCCAAGTGGTCCAGTGCGGAGTGGAGGGCCAGCGAGATCGCATCCACCGTTGATCTGTTGTGGCGGTATGCGAACTGCAGTGGGTCCAGGTTTTTGTCGAGGAAGGAGTTGATTTGCTCCATGATCAACCTCTCAAAGCACTTCATCACCACCGGCGTTAGTGCCACTGGTCGACAGTCATTGAGGCACGTCACCTTACCCTTCCTGGGCACCGGTATGATTGATGCCCTTTTAAAGCAGGTGGGGACCTCAGACCTCAGAAGTGAGAGGTTGAAAATGTCCGTAAAAACTCCCACCAGTTGGTCCGCACAGGTTTTTAGAACACGACCGTGTATACCATCAGGACCAGGTGCTTTTCGGGGGTTCACCCCTCTGAAGGATTTCCTGACATCGGCCTCTGTGACTGAGACTGAAATGCCATCACAGCGAATGGGGGATCGGGAAGGCACATCAGTATTCACCCTGTCAAAGCGTAAAACGCATTGAGCTCGTCAGGGAGTGATGTTACACCGACATTCGAGCTGCCTCCTGGTTTTGCCTTGTAGGAGGTGATTGCATTCAGACCCTGCCACAGCTGCCGAACATCTGTCTCGTCCTCCAGTTTGGAGCAGAAGTCCCTTTTGGCCTTTTTGATGGCCTTACCAAGGTCGTATCTGGTCTTCATGTAGGCCACTGTATCATTGGAGGTGAATGCCCTGTGTCTGGACTTCAGGCGAGTATGGATCTCAAAGTTCATCCAATGTTTCTGATTGGGAAACACTCGGAAGGTTTTTGTAGGGATGCAGTCCTCCACACATTTCTTTATGAAGTCTGTAACGACTGTGGCATATTCGTTCAAGTCCGTTGCCGAGTCCTAGAACAATGCCCAGTCTAGACTCCAAACAGTCCTGGAGTTGTTCTTCTGCGCCCCCCCCCCCCCCCCCCCCCCCCCCCCCCCGACCAGCTCTGTACTGTCCTCACTTCTGGGGGTGCACTCTTTAATTGCTGCCTGTAGTTGCTCTTTAATTGCTGAACTCTGGCTCAGATTCCAGCCAGATGAGGCAATGCATTCCATGGTGATAGATTTTCCACTTGCATTATCTCAACACCAAGTCTACTCTCTTGTCTGAAAGGAGGACACAAACAATCTTCCTGATATGGTGGTGGCCAGAGAATCTGGGGTGACAGAGGAACTGAAGGAAATCCAAATTAGGCAGGAAATGGTGTTGGATAGACTGATGGGACTGAAGGCTGATAAATCCCCAGAGCCTGATGGTCTGTATCCCAGGGTACTTAAGGAAGTGGCTCTAGAAATCGTGGGTGTATTGGTGATCATTTTCCAATGTTCTATAGACTCAGGATCAGTTCCCGTGGATTGGAGGGTAGCGATTATTATCCCACTTTTTAAGAAAGGCAGGAGAGAGAAAACGGAATTATAGGAAGGCAAGGCAATAAAGTTCTATCCTCTTCCTCATTGTTCACCCGTGGTGGGGGCCTTTGAGCCCTCTACAGTCACCGCTACGGCAGCTTGATGTTCAGGCCCTCTCGCCAGGAACGGAAGAACACTCTCAGCGACTTGGAGTTTCTGAATCGGCCACTTCCTACCGGAGGCCACAACTTCCGAAGTCCACAGGGAGATTCAACACTGGCAACCCTCGGCAAAGGATGCCAGGACTCCGCGATGTTAAAGTCAGCGCCACCCACGGCTAAAAGCTCCGCAGACCACAGCTCCACGATGTTAAAGCAGCCCCAACACTCCAGAGCTCCAACACAGGCAATTCCCAGTTAGGCATCGTCCCACTCCGCGATGGTAATTCAGAGCTGCGCCGGCAGGAAAGGCCGCGCCAATCCAGATGGTAGGCCGCGAGGGGGGGGGGGGGGGGGGGGGGGGCCGAAGATGCGACTCGGATAAAATACACATGCTCGACCACATAGTGACTGGGAAATGGTTCCCCCTCTTCCCCCCTCCCACCCCCCACATAAAAAAGACGAAGAAACTTCCAAAAACATACTATTAGACTGACTAAAAACAACAAAAAGGGTGAAAGGATGGACAAACTGCTGGTGAGGTTGCCGCGCGCGACGCCACCCGATGACACTAGATAACTATATCGATGAGATAAAGTAATGCAGTAGTTACAAATCCGTGAGGCAGGAGACCATCGGGAATGAAAGAGGGATTAGCAAAGTCCAAGGCACCAGGAAGTTTCTCCCCAACTTCTGCAGATCAGGCAGCGAAGGGAAGCCCCAACTTACTAATAAGGGGAAAGTTTTTTCAGAAGAACGCACTTTGTGACCTATGCATTTTCTCCATGGATGCTGCCCGATCCGCTGAGTTACTCCAGCACTTTTTGTCTTTTTTTGTATACTAGCATCTGCAGTTTCTTGTTTCTACAGCATTTCTGTAGGGTGGGTGGCATGATGACACAGTGGTAGCGTTGCAACCTTGCAGTGCCAGAGCCCTGGGTTCCATCCTGACGATGGGAGATTTTCTGTATGGAGTATGGGATTGCTGGACGGCACGGACTCTGCGGGCTGAAGGGCCTGCTTCTGCACTGTATCTCTAAATGAAACTAAACTAAACTACAGCAGTTCTGGTTACTGCTTAGATTAATAACTGATTATCTCTCAAAAAAAAATTCATAAATATTGTTTACACCTCCAAGAATGGCCCAAAAGTGTAGAATAGCTCTCTGTTACACAAGTAGCCTGTGTATTAATATCCCTCTCTTGTCAATATTTTTTCACCTCTCCAACTGAGCTCTGAGCTCCTTTGAAAGGCGCTGCTTCTGCCTCTTCTCACTCCTGTTGAAAGGTCGTTTCGCTGAAATATTCGATGTGTTTTTTCTTTTCACAGATGCTGTCTGACTTGCTGTGTTTCCAGCATTTCCTGTTTTTATTCCAATTCTGTCAATGTCTTCTCTCTTGCTCCAGTCCCTCACACGTTCCCACAGTATGTTGACATAGTCGGTTCCATTTACAGCATCTCTAATGGGTTTTCCAATGAGGAATTCGCAGGAATGTTATTTGAGGCTGCATCAAAACACAACCAGAAAACTAGAAATTCGGCTGCCCGTGATGAAGGGATTCATTCCATTGAGTTAAAATCATAGTCACTAGGATGCAAAACGCAGGCACATGCAACTTTGACCCAACACCCATTTTTCCCATGCCTCTACAGTTTCTCAGTGGTTCAATGGGACTCCATTGTTACATGTACCCAGGTACAGTGAAATTCATTTCTTGTATGCAGTTCAGTAAAAATATTACTGTACAATGTTACAATCATACTTAATAATGAGCAATGAGAATGGCCTGGAGTGAATGGCCCGAATTTCAAGTTTTCTGGAGTGAATGAGAATGAGAGGAGATCTCATAGAAACGTATAAAATCATAAGAGGAATAGATCAGGTACTGTACAGACTCTGTACAGAGTCTCTTGCCCAGAGTAAGGGAATCAAGATAAAGAGGGCATAGGTTCAAGGTGAAGGGGAAACGTGTTATTAGGAACCTGAGGGGTAACCTTTTCTCATGAAGGGTGGTTGGTGTATGGGACGAGCTGCCAGAAGAGGTAGTTGTGATAGGGACTAGCACAATGTTTAAGAAGCAATTAGACAGGTACATGGATAGGACAGGTTTAGAGGGATATGGGCCAAACGCAGGCAAGTGGGACTACTGTAGATGGGACAGGTCGGTTGGTCGGTGTCGGCAAGTTGGACCAAAGGGCCTGTTTCCACGCTGTATGACTCTATGAGAAGGATGACAGTTTGCGGGATGACTGCATGGAGCTGACGGCTGCAACATGATGGCCAGCTCCAGCTGTGACTGTGAAATGGCACCAAACCCTGGCGACCTTGCATTTGGACTCAGTGGGCTGATTCTTTTCATTATGCGCTACCTGGGTATTTTACAAATGTATTGCAGGCCATTTAGAACGGAGATGGGGAAAAACATTTTCACCCAGAGAGTTGTGAATCTGTGGAATTTGCCTCAGAAGGCAGTGGAGGCCAATTCTCTGGATGCGTTCAAGAGAGAGTTAAATAGAGCTCTTAAAGAAAGCGGAGTCAAGGGACATGGGGAGAAGACTGGAACGGAGTACTGATTGTCGATGATTAGCCATGATCACAGTGAATGGCGGCGCTGGCTCGAAGGGCTGAATTGCCTACTCCTGCACCTATTGTCTATTGTCTCTGGGAGGCCAATAATCTCTGATCTGATTGCGAAAAAACGAATCTCACTTCACCTTGATAAGCATGATAATAAAGGGTCCATTGAACCATTGATGTGCAAGATGGTAAGAATAGTAGTGATGGAAGGAACTGCAGATGCTGGTTTACAACGAAGATAGACACAAAATGCTTGTGTAACTCACCGGGTCAGGCAGCATTCTCTGGAGAAAACGAATGGGTGGCGTTCCTGGTCGAGACCTTTCTTCAGACTGAGGGTCAGAGGATAGGGAATCATATATTACAGGAATGTTATGAATAGTAGATTACACTGAGGCAGTCCACAAAAGTCACCACACTTCGTCACCATTGTATGCAATGGACACAACAACTTTGTTGAAAATAACTTTAAAGTTTTTAAAAATGTAGAGGGTTAAGTTGGTTGTCAAGGTCCGTTGTCCTGGTGGCGTCACTGGATCAGAATAACAGGATCGTCCCGGTCGAGAGATGTGGTCTTTGTCGCTCTGTGCCGCTGCAGGCTATGTCCGCTCCCCCATGCTTGGCCACTTGGAGGGGCGCCTGTTCTAATCGAGCCCCAGGCTGCTGCAAGGCCTCTAGCGGCCCATGCCACCGCTGCCTTGTCCTGGACACATCGACCCGGGATTGTGCCGTCCCTCGCCCCATGAGGCCACCGCTCAGCCTCCCACAGCTGGACCACGGAACACCTAGAGCACCATTGAGGGCGCGGGTGGTAACGACCCAGCCCGCTTACCGACATCTTCGTTCTCTTGCGCCTGCTACTGCCGCCATCTATGTCCATGATATGCTAATGTTGCCAAAACAATTTGCCAGAGGTATCCCATCCTGGGATGTCAGGGCTTTCATATGAAGAAAGACTGGATAGACTCGGCTTGTACTCGCTAGAATTTAGAAGATTGAGGGGGGGATCTTATAGAAACTTACAATAGCAGATAGGGAGACTGACAAAAACCTCTGGGAACCTCCAGGAACCTCCAGGAACCGCACGGAAACCTTGGGTGGGGCGCAAAGTCTCCAGAGGTTTCCGTTCAGGTTGCCTAAGTGGGACAGGGGCATTACCCTTTCATTTTTCTTTCTCATGTTTTAGAAAACGGATAGGCTAGGCTTGTTTACCTAGAGCAAAGGAAACTGAGAGGAGATTAGAATGGCATTGAAACGCAAAGAGGCTTTTCCCTATAATATCGAGGTCTGGAACCAGAAGGCGTTGATTTAAGGTGAGGAGTAAGAAGGTTAAAGAGGATTTAATGAAATTTATCTCACCAAAAGTGTGGCTGCAATCTGGAAAGCAATGCCTGAGAAGGTAATGGATACATTTAAAAAGCATCTGCACAAGCACTTAAATCATCAAAGCAAAGAAGGCTGCAGGCTAATCGCTGGTAAATGAGATTAGCATAAATGGGTACTTGATGGTTGGTATGGATATGGTGGCAACAGGACCTGTTTCTGAGCTTTGCTTTAGGCTTTATGGAGACAGCACCGAAACAGGCCCTTTGGCATTCACCCATTACATTAGCATTATCTCACACACTAGGGACAATAACAATTTTTACTGAAGCCAATTAACCTACCTGTACGTCTTTGTGTGCGGGGGGAAACTGGAGCACCTGGAGAAAATCATCAACTCCATGTGGAGAGCATGCAGACAGGATCAAGCCCAGGTCTCTGTCACTGTAGGGCAGCAACTCTACTGCTGTGCTGTGCGGCTCCATGACTCTATATGGGCCTGTCCCACTTAGGAGATTGTTTGGGTGACTACAGGCAACATGTTGAAAAATTCTCTCCAGCAGTGCTGTCGTAGGTTGACGTAGGTTGTCGCCAGGTGTTGTAGGTGCATTCGATTAAAACTAGTCCCTGGTAGACAAAAGTGCTGGAGAAACTCAGCGGGTGCAGCAGGAACTGCAGATGCTGGAAAATCGAAGGTAGACAAAAGTGCTGGAGAAACTCAGCGGGTGCAGCATGCTGCTGCACCCGCTGAGTTTCTCCAGCACTTTTGTCTACCTTCGATTTTCCAGCATCTGCAGTTCCTTCTTAAAACTGGTCCCTGGCAGTCGCCTAAAAAGTCGCCTATGTGGGACAGGCCAACACCCACGGATACATCAACAGGATATTCACACAAAAGAAAAATCACAAGAACACAAAAAGAAATATTGTTTTCTTTGCACTCTAGTTTATTCATTTTTTTTAAATGGAGAAGGGGAGAAAAAGCCAGTTTGATTAATCAGGTTGATAAGAGACAAAAGCTCGTGTTGAAACATCCCATTGTTGATACTCTTTCACTGAGGCTTTGTGTTCCCATGTATGTGGTGGGATGTGCCTTACTTTAAGACGGTAACTGGTAAATTGTGCAGTCTTCAGTGATGTAATCTCACTTTATTTAACTGATTGCTTTGCATCAAATTACATCAACAATACAAATGTAGGCCATTCAGCCCATTGGATCTGTGCTGGTAGATAAGTCCCTCACGAACCACTTCCTACACAACATCAGAGTTTGGTCATTGATGTTTACTCAGCTTTTCTTTAACTGCTTCCCCACAGTTTGTCCCACAAATCCTTTTGGGAGCAACTTAAGTTTAGTTTAGTTTAAGGAAACAGCGCAGAAACAGGCCCTTCGGCCCACCGAGTCCGCACCGACCGGCGATCCCCGCATATTAACACTATCCTACATACACTAGGGAAAATTTACACATACATACATAATTTACACATACATCATTTACACAAGCCAATGAACCTCCAAACCTGTACGTCTTTGGAGTGTTGGAGGAAGATGTCGGAGAAAACCCACGCAGTCACGGGGAGAATATACAAACTCTGTACAGGCAGCACTCGTAGTCGGGATCGAACTGGGGTCTCCGGCGCTGCAACCGCTATAAGGCAGCAACTCTACCGCTACGCCATTGTGCCACCTGTCATTTCCATGGTCCAAGGCTGTATTTGAATCCAGATACAGAGCAAATGGCGTTGAGTCGAGACTGCTCTTTGAAATGACCAATCAATTTGAGGACAATTAATGATGGACAATAACATTGGATTGTTCCCTCTGAAGCATGGGAGATTGAGGAAAGACATGATAGAAGTAGATAACATTAAGGGAGGCATAGGTAGGGTACATCAAAACCCTTATCCCAGTGCGGAAATGTCAAAGACTAGAGGGCATACCCTTAAAGCCAAAGGGAATAAAGCGTATGGGGAACGACAAATGGGGACTGTTTTTGACACACAGCGATGCTTCAGAGAGAACAATCCAATGTTATTATCTATCATTAATTGTCCTCAAATTTGATGATGCGTGTGGTCATTTCAAATAGCAGTTTAGACTCAACGCCATTGCTCTGTATCAGGAGTCAAATAGAAACATAGAAAATAGGTGCAGGAGTAGGCCATTCGGCCCTTCGAGCCTGCACCACCATTCAATATGATCATGGCAGATCGTCCAACTCAGTACCCTGTACCTGACTTCTGTCCATACCCCCTGATCCCTTTAGCCACAAGAGCCACATCTAACTCCCTCTTAAATATAGACAATGAACTGGCCTCAACTACCTTCTGTGGCAGAGAATTCCACAGATTCACCACTCTCTGTGTAAAAAATGATTTTCTCATCTCGGTCCTAAAAGTCTTCCACCTTATCCTTAAACTGTGACCCCTTGTTCTGGACTTCCCCAGCATCGGGAATAATCTTCCTGCACCTAGCCTGTCCAACCCCTTAAGAATTTTGTACGTTTCTATATGAAACCCGGAACATGCTGGCAGGGGGTGGTGGTTGAGGCAAATGTGATCATGGTGTTTAAATAGGCACATGGATATGCAGGGAATGGAGGCATGTGGATCAGATGCAGACAGGGAAGATGACTTTAACTTGGCGTCATGTTGAGTACAGACATTGTCGGCCAAAGCCCCTGTTCCTTTGTGTGGGAAGGAACTGCAGATGCTGGTTGATACCGAAGATAGACACAAAGTGCAGGAGTAACTCAGGCAACATTTCTGGAGAAAAAGGACGGGTGACGTTTCGGGTTGGGACCCTTCTTCAGACCTGTTCCTTTGCCGTATATCCCAAATTCTATGTTTTCAATGTTAACCTCAGCAGCAAAACATGTATTCTGTCAGCGAAGGAAGAAAAAAAAAAGTGCCTCTCCACGATTCCAATCAGTAGCAGCAAAAGCGAAGCATGCTGCAGATAAGGTGGTTGTTTTATTTTGGATTCCCAACATGTAGTTGCTTGACCAGGGATACAGAAATAAACTCGATGCTGACTGAGATACCAAAAAGGCTCGAACTCTGTATGACCACACATTACTTCAAGGAAGGTGAGTTTGTCAACGGGCAAGACTTAACCTGCCGGCCAGTGTACCAAGTCAACTTCAAAAGCACTTACAGGTATGGGGAAGCAGGTGAAGATATTATTATCATTCCAACAGCACTTCTTCCTACATTAATGGTGAGAAGGCTGCTTCAACAATCTTCAAAAACATTCAAGACATGTATACGAAGAACATTTTTTCGAAATGGGACATTGGGGAATATGCCTGTCATGCTGGCTGCGGGAAATCTTTCTTCAGGATTAGTTCCTCCCCTCAGAACCAGTCTTGTGCAGCTGACTGGTTGTTCTGCTGTCTTTTCCAGGTATATTTTGGGACTGAGTTGAACAACGCACACTCAGCACAAATCAAGGTTCAGGTACCGCGTGGCACTATTTTCTAACCAAATAATTATTGCTGAGTAAATTGACCAAGATTGATGATGTGATTGGCTGGGGAAAAAAATAGGGTAAATGCAGGCCATATGTGGATGTCGAAGGTTGTGCAAACAAGGAAACCAGAGTTTTAACAATGACAAATGCTACCAGCATTTCGGCTGAGCTGATACTGTTACAGTCTTTGTCCTTGTAAGTTATGCTCGGTACATTGGTTTGCGTGCTGCCTTTTCTATTATCCCACTACTTGCTTGTTACTCAGCTGTCCTTGGACAAATGCATGTCTTGCCAGGGCTATAATAGGCATTTCAAGCCAGCACTTCGCTGGAAGATAGACCAAGATAAATGGCTTCTGAACGAATGCACGTTGCAATAGTCATGGATGCAATGAGTAACTGGCCTTCGATGCCCAGCATTTCCATGCATTATCTCCAGATTACATAGAAACATGGAAACATAGAAAATAGGTGCAGGAGTAGGCCATTCGGCCCTTCGAGCCTGCACCGCCATTCAATATGATCATGGCTGATCATCCAACTCAGTATCCTGTACCTGCTTTCTCTCCATACCTCCTGATCCCTTTAGCCACAAGGGCCACATCTAACTCCCTCTTAAATATAGCCAATGAACTGGCCTCAACTACATTCTGTGGCAGAGAATTCCACAGATTCACCACTCTCTGTGTAAAAAATGTTTTTCTTATCTCAGTCCTAAATGATTTCCCCCTTTATCCTTAAACTATGACCCCTTGTTCTGGACTTCCCCAACATCGGGAATAATCTTCCTGCATCTAGCCTATCCAACCCCTTAAGAATTTTGTAAGTTTCTATAAGATTCCCCCCTCAATCTTCTAAATTAGTAAATGAATGCAGGTCTTGTCTCCCTTTGAAATCACTCATTTCCAGGATGTCGTTGGCAAGTCCAGAGCGGCTGGCTCGGCCATTTCAGAGGGGAGTTTCAAGTTAACCACATTGTGGTGGGCCTGAGGTCACATGTTATCTGGACGTGTAGGTGATAGACTTTAGTTTAGTTTAGTTTAGTTTAGAAAAACAACATGGAAACAGGATCTTACTTCTGCAGAACTTTAAGATGCTTAATACAATGTTACAGATCATTGAAACAGCTTCTTCCCCTCTGTTATCAGGCTTCTAAATTACCCTTCCATAAGATAGGGTACTATCCAATCCACCTTTATCCCATTGTGGACATTGGACTCCGTCTCTGGAACTGCTGCCCGACAATGATAGCAACTATATTCTGCAGTCTCTATCTTTCCCTTTGCTCTCCCTATTATATTTGAGTATGACTTGATTGGAGCCAAGTGTATTGTCTTATCTCAATTGCTTGGAAGCAAAGCTTTTCACAGTACCCACAGTACACATAGAAAGCCTTTTATCGGGATGCACCATTGCATGGTTTGGGATCAATGTGGTTTGGGATCTATATCCAAGGCCGCAAGAAATTGTGATAAATTGTGGATGTAGAGCAGATCATCACACAAAACCAACCTCCCTTCTATCGACTCCATTTACACCTCACACTACCTTGGCTTGGCCACCAGCATAATCAAGGACCACTCGCACCGCAGCCACTCCCACTTCTTCCCCTCTCCCATCAGGGAAAAGGTATGTAAGTGAGGAAAACGCACACCTCCAGATTCAGGGGCCGTTTCTTCCCAGCTGTTATCAGGCAACTGAACCATTCTACTAGAGGGCAGTCCTGAATGACTATCTACCTCTTTGGGGACCTTGATCGGACTTTGAAGGTAGGCAAAAGTGCTGGAGAAACACAGCGGGTGAGGCAGCATCTATGGAGCGAAGGAAATAGGCAACGTTTCGGGTCGAGACCCTTCTTCAGTGATCGGACTTTACGGGCTTTCTCTTGCACGAAACATTGTTCACGTTATTTGTTTATCATGTATCTGTACACTGTGGATGGTCCGATTGTAATCATGCATTGTCTTTCCGCTGACTAGTTAGTACGCAACAAAAGCTTGTCACTGTACCTCGGAACAAGTTACAATAAACTAAACTACACATGTTAATAATAATCTTAAACTAATCGGGAAAACAGGGTTTAAGTGGAGGCCTTAAGCCTGATTCACTTAAGGATCAAAAAGGATTAAAAAACCCTGACCATTCCTGGAAAATCCGTGCTGATCCCACAACTGGTGTGGGGGGCTGTCACTGTTACTGGTTGCCGATGATATGAAATCTTCCCGGAGAGAGAAGGGTGGACCTCAGAGAGATGTGGACATTGGGGTAAATGTTCAAACTAATGACATCCTGTTTGTTGGGCCTCCTGGGACCATGAGTGAGCAGCACAAATACATGAGAGGCAGCATAGGAGTGTCTCAGCTTTCACCCGCACACGCCACTCAGGAGGGGACTCAGCACATGTTCATTCCAGTGGAGCAATTAGGTCGAAGAGCGACATTCCTGTCTGAATTATGTGAAGAATTTCCAGCAGACGGGATCCAAGAATATTACCTCACTTGTAAGGGGCTTCAATTTTTCTTCAAGTCTGCAATTGAGCCTAGTGCACGCATGAAGGCAAAAATGCATCAACAGTCGGTGATGAAAGCATCGCAATTAGCTTCATACCAGTAAAAGTCTCATTCTAAGGCACTGAAGCCAGATTTTACATAGCTATCAAAAGATCAGGGCTCTGCAGGAACTGGAGCAGTTAGTTCACTGGAGAATACTTTCATGCTTTGCTGCCTGATGAATTCCTATTTTGGTTTATGCTATTTTCATTCATTAATCCTTCCTTCTTGGATAATTTTAGATTGTAATCCAAGTGGGTACATTGAGATGGGAAGCTGCAAGAACATGCCAATGGATAATCACGAATTGTAGAGGGTGGGAATTTGAGATCCTCATTAAGACTGAACAACAAAGATGGATACAAAATGCTGGAGTAACTCAGCGGGCCAGGCAGCATCCCTGGAGGGAAGGAATGGGTCAAGGCCTATGTCCTCTGATTCTCGGTTCCTCTAATCTGGGAAAAAGACTGTGCATTTACACCATATATTCGTCACACGATTTCGTGCACCTCTATAAGATCACCTCTCATCCTCCTGCGTTCCAAGAAATAAGGTCCTACCCTGCTCAACCTCTTTCCGTACCTCAGTTCCACTCTCAATCCTAATTTCAGTTTAATAATGAATGACAGACCATGCGTGAAGGTTACACCGTCCTATTCACCCCATCATTTGTAGCTCTATATCGATTCCAAGTGCTTTTCAAGTCTTCAGTCTGAAGAAGGGTCTCAACCTGAGATGTCACCCATTCCTTCTCTCCAGAGACGTTGAGTTACTCAAGCGTTTTGTGTCTATCTTCGGTGTAAACCAGTATTTGCAGTTCCTTCCGGCACAAGAACAAAACATCATCCATTTATGGACAACCAAGTCCTGGGATGTCAGGACTTTCATATGAAGAAAGACTGGATAGACTCGGATTGTACTCGCTAGAATTTAGAAGATTGAGGGGGGATCTTATAGTAACGTACAAAATTCTTAAGGGGTTGGACAGGCTAGATGCAGGAAGATTGTTCCCGATGTTGGGGACGTCCAGAACAAGGGGTCACAGTTTAAGGATAAGGGGGAAGTCTTTTAGGACCGAGATGAGAAAAACATTTTTTACACAGAGAGTGGTGAATCTGTGGAATTCTCTGCCACAGAAGGTAGTTGAGGCCAGTTCATTGGCTATATTTAAGAGGGAGTTAGATGTGGCCCTTGTGGCTAAAGGGATCAGGGTAATATGGAGAGAAGGCAGGTACAGGATACTGAGTTGGATGATCAACCATGATCATATTGAATGGCGGTGCAGGCTCGAAGGGCCGAATGGCCTACTCCTATTTTCTATGTTTCTATGTTTCTATATTGCACCTTAATCACATCAAAGACATCAAAAAGGCATGAGACAGGAGTGTGAGGGAACAAAAATAAATGTTAAACCGCAAAAGGAAATATCAAAGGCTGAAAGATTAACAAACAGCTGTCTTCAGTAGCTAAGGGCCTGGCCCCCTGCAGTGAAGTGGCTACATTTAAGGAATCCAAATTTGGTGCAGGGCGAGATCAGAGAAGGTTTGAGAATTGGAGATGGTCACCGTGATAAGGAAGGAAGGAAGGATTTTAAAATCTAGTATTTTACACTTGGAATCAATAGAGAGCTATAAATAATGGGTGAATGGGACGTTGCGACCTCGTGCATGGTCTGTCATTAGTAAACTGAAATTAGGATTGGAGTGGAACTGAGCTACAGGGAGAGGTTGAGCAGGCTAGGACTTTGTTTCTTGCAGGGCAGGAGAATGAGGGGTGATAATATAGAGGTGTACAAAATATGAGAGGAATAGATGGTGTCCAGAATAGGGGAATCCACAACTAGATTAATTAGGTTTAAGGTGAGGGGGGAAAGATTTAATAGGAACCTGGAAGGGTAACTTTTTTACTCAAAGTGTGGTGGGTGTATTGAACTGGCTGCCAGAGCAGGTAGTTCAGGCAGGTACTGGTGCAACGTTTAAGAAACATTTAGACAGGTACATGGATAGGATAGGTTAAAGGGGATGGACACAAGTGGCCATAGTCTGGTGTGGCAATGTGGCCTGAAGCTCAATTTGGACTCATATATGACACTGAGTTTGCAAATAAAAGTTTAAAAGTTGCTGTGTAGTGAATAGAGAGATTAAATGAAGGAAGCTGCTTACAATTCTTGAAAAGCAAAAAATGTCAGATGCTGAAAATCCGAAATAAAAACAATAAACGGTGAAGATATTCACAGGCTGAATTTGCATCATGTGTAACTAGTAACTATTCTATTTTAGATTTATTCCAGACTAGACTAAGTGGGACCCGTTGGGTCCCAGCTTCACACGGGATGGCTGGTCCCCAACACAATATTCTACCTCTCCACCAATTCCAATATTGCTGGCCAGTGCGGGGGGGGGGGGGGTCTTTCTGTAGCGCTAGTATGGGTGTTGTGGGCCAAAGGGACTGGTTTCCAGAAGTCATAAACCACATAAAACCAAATAAAGCCACATAAAGCACATAAAGGGCACTCACAGTTCAGTAGACACTCAGTGCTGTGTAGATTCCCAGCTCAGACTGAGAGTCGTGGCCTCTCCCTCGCCATCTTGCAGCAACTGAGCCACGACCAGACTGCCGGAGTTTATAGTCCCTCCCCCTGGAAGGGGGGTGGCCTTCATCGCGGTGATTGACAGGAGAGAGAATCTCAAGATTTTTTAAACACTAATAACTCTTTTATTTTTCATCGAAGGGAAATTTCCTCAGGGCCTGATCATCGGAGGAGGAGGAGGCCAAAAAATCACAGCCATATATGGTAGCGTTTTTTCTAAAATCAAACAGCGTAAACAGGAAGTGGTCAAGATGGGACTTTTAATTATATAGATAGTGAGATATGCGACTTGCCTGATTTGTTTTGTACAGATGAAATAGGTTGAATAAATGGGTGACACATAGGCGCAGCAGTAGAGTTGCAGCCTTACAGCGCCAGAGATCCAGATTCGATCATGACTACAGGTGCTGTCTGTACAGTGTTTTTTACGTGACTGCGTGGGCTTTCTTCGGTTGCTCCGGTTTCCTCCCACACTCCAAAGATGTAAAGGTTTAGAGCTCAATGGGCTTCAGTAAAATTGTAAATTGTCCCTAGTGTTACTCTGCTAGTGCACAGGGTGAACGCGGGTCAGAGCAGACTTGGTGGGCCGAAGGGCCTGCTCCCACGCTGTATCTCTAAAGTCTAATGTCTAAAGGATTAAATTGACAGAGGTGTAGGCAAAAACTGCAGATGCTGGTTTAAATTGAAGAGTGAATGTGGTGAGGATGTTTCCATTAGAGTCTAGGACCAGGGTGCATAGCCGCAGAATAAAAGGACATACCTTTTGGGTATTTTTAAGGCAGCTTGATTAGTAAGGGTGTCAAGGGTTAGGGGAGAAGGCAGGAGAATGGGGTTGGGGACAGATAGATCAGCCATGATTGAATGGCAGAATAACCCTGATGGGGTGAATGGCCTAATTCTACTCATATGACTTATGAACATGAGAATGGTGATGGGATCAAAGCTCACATGCCCATTCCAAATCTCTGTACTGCCAACCATGCCAGAGAAGACATAAACGAGTAACAAGTCCACAATGGCTCCCACAAGAGTTGGAAGTTTAGATAGCTCACCTATCTGGTGGAAGTGGCCACTGCTTGGGTTGGTAGTGATGTGGGAAGAGTAGTTTTGTGGATTCATGCTCTATCCCACACGACAATCTCCTCTGCCTTCGTAACCACCTGCTAGCAACCTGGGCTGTCACTTTCAAGAATCTCTGGACTAACACCAAAGTCCGTCAGTTCCTCAATAATCCCTCAGAGTTTACCATGAGATGTCCTTGCCTCATTAAAAATGTTGTGCATGATATCCTGCACTGTGGTGGCCCATTGGGGGCAGCATGGTGGTGCAGCGGTAGAGTTGCTGTCTTACAGAACCAGAGACCTGAGTTCGATCCTGACTACGGGTGCTCTCTGAAACTCAACTAAACCAAACTAAAGGGTAGAAACATAGAAACATAGAAAATATGTGCAGGAGTAGGCCATTCGGCCCTTCGAGCCTGCACCGCCATTCAATATGATCATGGCTGATCATCCAACTCAGTATCCCGTACCTGCTTTCTTCTCTCCATACCCCCAGATCCCTTTAGCCACAAGGGCCACATCTAACTCCCTCTTAAATATAGCCAATGAACTGGCCTCAACTAAGGACTGAATGCCAAGCCAAAGATGACAAAAACTGGGCAGATGACCAAAAGCTTGACTGCAGGGACAATGGTCCGAACGTCATCTCCTCTACTCTGTCTTCTTTAATACTAGGAGATGAATTGTAGCCAGCCACGGCTGGAAGAAATTAAGTCTTTATCTGGCATGCAGATTTTGCATTTACTACCACTACAGCTCACAACATTTGGAGCGCAAAGCCAAGATCACAGTTCCAGTAGACAGAGATTGGAAAGCTACCAACAAATGCAGGCTCCTATTCCTTTCATTAGTTCTGGCGAACGTCTGCGATTAGACTTAAATCCCTCTTTCTCTTTTAAGGTGAGCACACTATCACCTCTCCTCCTGTCTGTTCCGCCTCCTTCGGTACCACTTTCATCGGACAAAGAGCTCAGTCAGCATTTCTATGCGACGCATGGTGCTGAAAGATTGACGTTAAGTTGAAGTGAATACGTGGCAATGTATGGAGGCTTGGATTGATGCACTCAGTTTCCGCTGTCTGCAGTAGTTACACAATAAATCTTTTCTCCAAACCATCAGTTTGCCCGACAGACCTGAAAGCAATTGCAATAAAGTGATGCGCAGAAGACTTTAGTCATTACAATTTCTAGCACAAAAATAGCTGAGGACGCACCACTCTGCTATGGACCCCCTAACACATACATTGCACATAGTTCCAAACATTTGCACTGCCCAACAGCATGAAAACAAAGCATGAAAACTGCACACAAGTCTGTGGTCATCCAGAGACGTTGCCCGCTATTGGATTTAGCGTGGAATCTTTAAGAAAATAACAAGTGCAGAGGATCCATGGCTTCTTCTGGTGATTGACAATGCCAATGTTTACATGTTTTAATCTCTTTTCCAAGGGTTTATTGTATTAAACACTGTGCTACGAATAATGCTTTCATTTCATTTACATGTGTTTATCTGCGAGCTTTTTGGTTTGGTTCAACATTTTCTCATCCGTGGCACTTCGACTGATTTCTTTGGCAAACAAAGCAGGTTTGAACCCTGCAGTCATTGCGGCCAGTCTCGCTTCACCCTCCAATGCACCAGATGATGAGTCCAAGCCCAAAGTTGTTCATGCATGCCTTCCTGGTATCAATGCATAGCATGACTCTGCCATCTGAGTGCAAGTTCCACCATATACTCTAGATAGACACAAAGGGTCGGAGTAACTCAGCGGGACAGGCAGCATCTCTGGAGAGAAGGAATGGCTGACCTGGCCCATAGTAATAAGATGCATCAGCAGCTTCCAAAAAAAAACTGGGAATGGACATTAAAGGAAATATGACAACAGAATGAAGGGAATAACGTTTAGTGCAAGATAAAGCCCAGTAAAATCCAAGTGAAGCTAGTCAGAGGGGGTCCAATGAGGTAGGTTGTAGCTTAGGACTACTATCTAGTTGGGATGGTTCAGCTGGGATGAAATTGTCCCTAGATCTGTCTGAAGAAGGGTCTTGACCCGAAACGTCACCTATTCCTTCGCTTCATAGATGCTGCCTCACCCTCTGAGTTTCTCCAGCATTTTTGTCTACCTAAATCTAGAGATATGTGTTTTCAGACGTCTGTACCTCTTGCCTGATGGGAGAGGAGGTGAGAATTGCCCTTGATTTTGCTGGTGGTCTTGTCGTGTAGATGGAGTCGAGTGTAGATGTCGATAGATGAAAGTTTAAGAAGGAACTGCAGATGCTGGAAAATCAAAGATCAGACAAATAAAATCCTGGAGAAGCTCAGCTGGTGAGGCAGCATCTCTGGAGCGAAGGAAATAGATGAGATGAAAGCTGTTTAATTAGCTAGGCTGCATCCTTTATCAGGACATTGAAATAACCGACATGGAGGAATATCCTGGTTCCTGGTTAAGGGCCTGTCCCACGAGCATGCGACACCATGCGGCAAGTGCGACCTAAGCGACTTCATGCGACAAGCGCGACCTAACGTGGTCGCTTCAGCTGTACGGCCTCGCGGGGCCGGTCCCACTTCGATCGCCGGAGCCGTATGGAGTTGTGCGGAGCTGGTCCCGACATTGCGCGGGGCTCCGAAAAACTGAGCGTGTCTAAAAATTCCACGCGGCAACGGCCTGCCGGTCCGCAGCCGCCTCGACGCCGTACGTCACGTGCGAACTTCCCGCGGACTTCACTCGAACTTCATGTCACTTATTCGACCTCGGCGCGGCCCCCGCTTCTGGTTTGGTCGTGCTTGCCACATGCAGGCGCATGCTGGTGGGACCGGCCCTTTAGGTCGCGCTTGCCGCATGCAGGCGCATGCTGGTGGGACCGGCCCTTTAGTATTGGGGGTGGGGGAGAGGAGGAAACCTCAGGAGCCATCATCAGTGCAACCTCCTTTCGTTCAGTGGAACCGATTGTGTAGTGACCTGCTCACAAACTGATACCTTTCAAAAATCCATTGTGATGTTCATAATGACCATTGTGAGGGCCAGGCTTGTCCCGTGACATCACAATGTAGGGTCTCCCCATTTTGAACCCACGTTTGTTCAAACTATCAGCATCGGTTCAATGATTTCATTGACTTGACCGATTAGAATGGAGAAACTAGTTCCCATGGTTTCCTTGTGTCTACAATCATCCAGCAGAATGCATGGTTGGTGGGACTGATTTGACTGTATCAACGAATTAAAAGCAAAACTATATGCTTACATCAAGGGAAGTAGGCCTTTCAACTCCTCAAACCTGTCCCACAAATCAATTAGATTCTACGAGATCTACCAAAGACTTCATTGTGGAAAAGCATTGGACCATCAAATCCCTTCCTACGTCTGAAACTCTTATCTGATCTCATAGTCCAAGGCTGAAATAGTACAGAAACACGCACTTAAACCCACTGTGTCCCTGCCGACCATCAAGCACCGTCTTATACTAATCCCAAGTGGAATTGGGTTATCAAAGGTAATGATTGAGTGATAGGGGAATGGCCAATAACACATGTAGGATATCAGATGGGGATCTGCTTTGTATAACATAGAAACATAGAAAATAGGTGCAGGACTAGGTTATTCGGCCCTTCGACCCAGCACCGCCATTCAATATGATCATGGCTATTCAGCCAAAATCAGTACCCCGTTCCTGCTTTCTCCCCATATCCCTTGCTTCTGTTAGCCCTAAGCTATATCTCACTCTCTCTTGAATACATCAGGTACATACATCAGGTTGAATACATGTGTAGGTGGTTCTCACAATCCTCATTATCAATAACATCAAGAAGAATATAGTCATCCTATCTCCTATATTTATATCAAATCGTGAACATACATGACAAGTTCCTAGCACCAATCCCTGTGGTATACTACTTTTCACAGGCATGTAATAACACAAGCACTGCTCCAGCACACCACCCTAGAGGCTGAATGTTATAGCATAGAAACGCCCTTTGGCCCACAGAGTCTGCACCTATAACCATATAACCATATAACAATTACAGCACGGAAACAGGCCATCTCGACCCCTCTAGTCCGTGCCGAACACATAGTCTCCCCTAGTCCCATATACCTGCGCTCAGACCATAACCCTCCATTCCTTTCCCATCCATATAACTATCCAATTTATTTTTAAATGATAAAAACGAACCTGCCTCCACCACCTTCACTGGAAGCTCATTCCACAGAGCTACCACTCTCTGCGTAAAGAAGTTCCCCCTCATGTTACCCCTAAACTTCAGTCCCTTAATTCTCAAGTCATGTCCCCTTGTTTGAATCTTCCCTACTCTCAGTGGGAAAAGCTTTTCCACGTCAACTCTGTCTATCCCTCTCATCATTTTAAAAACCTCTATCAAGTCCCCCCTTAACCTTCTGCGCTCCAAAGAATAAAGCCCTAACTTGTTCAACCTTTCTCTGTAACTTAGTTGCTGAAACCCAGGCAACATTCTAGTAAATCTCCTCTGTACTCTCTCTATTTTGTTGTACTCTCCTCTGTACTCTCTATCCATTTACACTAATCCCATTTTATTCTCCGCACCTCCTCATCAACTGCTCTCTCTTCCCCCCAAAAATTCTTCAACTCAGCGAAACAGTGGGGGCAATTTTACAGTGGCTCTACCAATCCACATATATTTCAGGTGATCTAATCCAGTTTCTCTATTCTCACTTCCCCAACCATTTGACTTTTAAGTCAAGTCAAGTCAAGTTTATTTGTCACATACACATACGAGATGTGCAGTGAAATGAAAGTGGCAATGCTCGCGGACATTTGTGCAAAAAGCCAAACAACCAAACAACCAAACAAACTATAAACACAACCATAACACACATATTCTTTTACACAATAAATAATGGAAGGAAAAACATTCAGTAGAGTTAGTCCCTATTCCGTCTTTTCAGATAAACTCTGTGAAGTTCCAAACTTTTGCCTGCTCAGGTAGGATAGAACTAGTGTATGGGGATCGCTGGTTGGCATGGACTCGGTGGGCCAAAGAACCTGTTTCCATGCAGCACCACTAAACTAAACTAAGCTAAACTAGACTAAACTAGACTAAACTAAACTAATCTAAGATGTCCCTCCTCACCAGTATTCTCAGTGACCCGATTGAGTACAGTATATAGCCTGGTTAATTTAAGAGACCTTTCAATGAACCCAAGACAGACACAAACTGCTGGAGTAACTCAGAGGGACAGGCAGCATCTCTGGAGAGCAGGAATGGGTGACGTTTAAGGTCCAGACCCTTCTTCAGACCGAGAGTCAAGAGAACCCACACAGACTGTTGCCTGCCAGCTGCAGATTTCACCGGAGACAAAAACTTGGCAAGTTCAAATATTTGATTTTCAAATTTCTGATAAGAGCGTGCATCAGGATAGAAAGTGTCATCGGCTGGGAATCACTCATGCAGTGCCTGAGTTTCCTGATCAAAGGTCAACAAGCTGCTGTTTCAGATAATCCTAAGGTTAAGGAGGATTTTAGAATTCAGCAAAGGAGGAGAAGGAAAATGACAACAGAAGGAACAGGGACAGAAGTAGCGACTTGCGTCTGCTCCATTTTTCAATGTAATCACATCCACTCCTGACATGACAACAAGGCAGAGAATTCCACAGATTTAAAGCCCTCTGATTAAAGAAATGATTAGTGCAGGTGTCAGAGTTTATGGGGAGAAGGCAGGTGAAGGGGGTTAGGAGAGAGATATAGATCAGGCAGGTACACAAAAAAGCTGGAGAAACTCAGCGGGTGCAGCAGCATCTATGGAGCGAAGGAAAAAGGCAACGTTTCGGGCCGAAACCCTTCTTCAGACATATAGATCAGGCATGATTGAATGTATAGGAAGGAACTGCAGGTGCTGGTTTAAATCAAAGATAGACACAAAAAGCTGGAATAATTCAGCAGGACAGCCAGTATCTCTGGAGAGAAGGTATGGGTGACGTTTTGGGTCGAGACCCTTTTTCAGACTTGCATGATTGAATGGCAGAGTAGGCTTGATGGGCTGAATGGCCTAATTCTACCCCTATTCCTTCTGACCTTATAACCTTTTGAAATCTCTCTTCACCTCAATCCTGTATCCTAATCCTGAAACCATGACGGATTGTTTATCGACTTGCCGGCCGTAGAAACAGCTCTTCAGCCGTTACCCTACTAATCCCTCTCAAATAGAAGATTAAAACAAAGGCAAAGAAAACAAATATATTCTAAGCTACATTAAAGGGAAGCTACATAAAGGGACACTTCTCAAGTTTCGATGAGTAGGGACCTCATTGAAACTTGCCGAATAGTGAAAGATCTGGATAGAGTGACTGTAGAGAAGATTTTTCCACTTGTAGGAAAGTCCAGGCCCAGAGGCCAACGCCTTAGAATAAGAGGATGTACCTTTAGAAAGGTGATGGATAGTTTCTTTATTCAGAGGGTGGTGAATCTGTGGAACTCGTTGCCACAGACAGCTAAGGAGGCCAAATCAATTAATGGTTTTGAGGCGGAGATTGACAGATTCTTGATTAGTAAGGGTGTCCGAGGTTATGGGGCGAAGGCAGTGGAATGGGGTTGAGAGGGAAAGATAGGTCAGCCATGATTGAATGGCGGAGTATACTTGATGGGCCGAATGGCCTAATTCTGATTCTAGAACTTATGAAGATCCCAGTGGTCAGGCAAAGGGGGTAAGAAAGATGCTCAACAGGAACAGATTGGAAGGAGTGTTTCGATTGATTGAGTTTGCAGAGGTAAGGAACGAGGCAGGAAGGTGAAGGGAAGTCATGTTGGTACAGGGAGCATGTAATGGCTGAAGGCAGAAGCAAATATCTGCATAAGTCTGGAGTGCCAGTGAATTCTAAGAAATGTCTCTGAACTCGCCATGAACTGTAGATGTTTTCTGTTGTCAGTACAACCAGTCATTGAGACCTTTACCTCAGCACAGCAAGCACAGGCTGGAAGGATTTATTTAACAGAGCAAGTGGTTGTGATCTGGAACAGGGAGATCAAATAGGCGAAAGAAGCAGATTCAAAGGGACTTTCGAACTGAATAAACATTAGGAGGGAAATTAATTACAGAGAGCGTAAGAAGTAGCAGGCCATTCGCCCCCTCCATCTGCCGTGTTGATCAATGTCAACATGGCTGGTTTCTTATCGCAGTGACCTTTGCAGTGAGGACAGATACAAAATAATTACTTTATTAATACTGTATGGTCCCTGCTGATGCCGGTTTACAAAAAGCAAAGACACAAAATGCTGGAGTAACTCAGCAGGTCAGACAGCATTCTCTGGAGAACATGCATCGGTGATGTTTCGGGTGTGAAGAAGGGTCCTGGCTCAAAACATCACCTAACCATGTTCTCCAGCGATGCTGCCTGCCCCGTTGAGTTACTACTAGTGCCTTTTCACAAAAAAATTAATATCTCTGCTGCTCCTTCACTAGCTCCATTTCCCTTGATTCTTATAATATATAACATTTTATTAATCTCAAAATACTCAAGTCACTTTTATTTATCTCTTTATTTATTTATTTGTTGATTGATTGTCACATTGCAGAGATACAGAGTAAGGCTTGTTCTACATGGAACATAGAACAGTTCAGTTCAGGAAAGGGCCCTTTGGCCACAATGTTTGCACAGGAAGGAACTGCAAATGCTGGTTTACACCGAAGATTGACACAAAAAGCTGGAGTAACTCAGCGGGTCAGGCAGCATCTCTGGAGAAAAGGAACAGATGACGTTTCAGGTTGAGACCCTTCAGACCCAGTCTGAAGAAGGGTCTCGACCTGAATCATCACCTATTGACCCGCTGAGTTACTCCAGCTGTTTGTATCTACCTGCTGTAGGCTGTGTTCTTCTTCTCCCCTCCCCGTGTGAACGGTGCATCCATTTCAAAATCCTCATCCTGGGTTTGCGGAGTTATATGAGCCCCATCACAACTCTGTAGAAACATAGAACTGCAGACGCTGATTTCGACCAAAGATAAACGCAAAGTGTTGGAATAACTCAGCGGGTCAGGCAACACCTCTGAAGAGAAAGGATTAGTGACGTTTCGGGCCGGGGCCTTCTTCAGTCTGAAGAAAGGTCCAGACCTAATCCTATCCATGTTCTCCGGAGATGATGCCTAACCTGCTGAGTTACTCCAGCACTTTGTGTCTATCCCATCACAACACTGCTCCTTCATGTTAAGAAAAAGAAACTCCTGCATTCCTTGCCTTCGAGGTTCTTCTTAGTGCGCTTTCCTGTGTTGTAAAGGAGAAAGTGTAAGGTGTGCACAGCAAGATCCCACAAGCGGCAGTGTGCTGGTGGTCAAAGAACCAGGGGCCACCGTTTAAGAATAAGGAGTAAGCCATTTAGAACGGAGACGAAGAAACACCTTTTCTCACAGAGAGTGGTGAGTCTGTGGAATTCTCTGCCTCAGAGGGCGGTGGAGGCAGGTTCTCTGGATGCTTTCAAGAGAGAGCTAGATAGGGCTGTTAAAACTAGCGGAGTCAGGGGATATGGGGAGAAGGCAGGTACGGGGTACTGATTGGGGATGATCAGCCATGATCACATTGAATGGCGGTGCTGGCTCGAAGGGCCAAATGGCCTACTCCTGCACCTATTGTCTATTGACTCTGCTGCATTGATGCCGAGGGAGGGGTAAATGTGGTTTAGAAAATAGGGAAACGCTGGCCTTCTCTTCTTCAAAATAAAGCCATGGATGGTTGATATCCAGCCAAAGCTGCAGTTGGTATCTCTGCTTAACATCTCATGTGAATGAAAGCACCTCCAACAATGCAGAACTCACTCCCTAATCCACAGCCTGGACCATTGTGCTCAGTTCCTGGGAGTGGTCCTTGTGGAATAAAAGAGTCGTAAGAACAGAGTCTCCAAGACCCTTGTGATTTGGAATGCACTGCTGACGAGTGTTGTTTGGCCAGATGTTTGCTATTCGTGAGCAGTAATTTTTAAGCAAGTGTCTGGTGTTTGTTGTCGGCTCCACTGGCAACAAACACCAGACATTACTGTGCAAAAGCACTAAGGCAGCTGGTGCTGAAAATTGAAAGAAGCAGAACATGTTGGAAGCACCCAGCAGGCCAGCCAGCATCTGTGAAGGAAGGAGCTATGAATAGTTTCTCCAGCATTTTGAGTCTACCTTCGATTTTACCAGCATCTGCAGTTCCTTGTAAAACATTATTATTATTATTATTATTATTATTATTATTATTATTATTATTATGATTATGATTATTATTATTATTATTATTATTATTATTATTATTATTATTATTATTATTATTATTATTATTATTATTATTATTATAATAATAATTATTATTATTATATCAAAGTTTGCAGCCCAGAATTCCAGATCCTTCTGGACGTCACTTGCAGCCTCATTGCTTCTTCCCTGCAGCCATCAGGCTATTAAACACTACAACCTCCAAATAGGCTCTGAACTACATAGACTTGGGGACCCAAAACATCACCTATCCATGTTCTACAGAGAGGCTGCCTGACCTGCTGCGTTACTCCAGCACATTGTGCCTTATTTTGTCAACCAGCATCTGCAGTTCTTTGTTTCTCCGCGGTATTCAAGGCAGTCTGACTCAACTGCAAGATAACATTTGAAATTGTTATCCTTTATATGTACAAATTGTTTTAATGCAAAACACATGCCTGCATTGACAGAATTGTTTCTTTGCTTAAACTATTTCACTTTCGTGCCAGGTTCCTCTTTTAATTATCCTCATCATCTGGCAGAGGAATAGAGACATACAAATGCATTCCACATACACACGACCACATGTAAACACTCACATGTGCACACAATGGGCACACGTGTATACACATGTGCACACTAACAAATGCATATGCATGCACATTCACACTGTTTCATCTGTCGACACGTGCACATGAATAAACTGCACACTATTTTACTCACACATACACACACACACACACACACACACACACACACACACACACACACACACACACACACACAATGCATGGCGCCAAGAATTCCCTCGTCAGTAGATTTGGCCTCATGTCCAGCTACGTAAAAATTGTCAGCTGGTCGGAATAAGACCCGATTTTGACTTGGGGACGTGTCAGTGTAAACTATCAAAGCATACATGGGGCCAAACAAATAACTGCAATAACAGAAAGACTTGAACTTGTTCGCACACAGCACGTGGCTGCAATCAGAAAATTGACCCCACTGCAGATACTATCTTTATTGCAGTGAAACTGCCTTAGACACAGCTACTGACAGCCATCACAGAAGGAGATGTACAAATGTTTTGGTAGGTTTAAGAGGAGGTAGACGTCAAGGCACTGAAAGGTTCTGGGAATTCCAGAGCTTATAGCCCAGGCAAGAGTTTAGCTTTTTACAGAGCAGCACAGTGGCGCAGGAGTAGAGTTGCTGCCTTACAGTGCCAGAAACCCAGATTGGATCCTGGCTGTCTGTATGGAGTTGCCCAGATGAGTGTAAATGGGAGGAGAGCAATGGGGATAGGGAGTATCTGTAGTTGGAACATCCATGATATTTGTTTGTGAGCTATCCAAGCAGAATATGAGATGTTCGAACAAGGAAATGCAGATGTTGGTTTACAAAAATAAAAAGTCACAAAGGGCTGGAGTAACTCACCAGGCCCGACCTGAAACGTCACCTATCCATGTTCTCCTGGAATATGAGATATTGAAACAAGGAGCTGCAGATGGTGGTATACAAAAGTAAAAAGTCGCAGAAAATGCTGGAGTAACGCAGCGGGCCCGACCCAAAATGTCACATATCCATGTTCTCCAGGAATATGAGATGTTGTTCTTCCGAGTTGTGATGGGCTGTTATGTAACTGTGGGGCCCTGTAATTCGTAAGGGCAGTGTAGTCAGGTTCTCTGGGTGCTTTCAAGAGAGAGCTAGATGGGGCTCTTAAAAATAGCGGAGTCAGGGGATATGGGGAGAAGGCAGGAACGGGGTATTGATTCGGGATGATCAGCCATGATCACATTGAATGGTGGTGCTGGCTCGAAGGGCCAAATGGCCTACTCCTGCACCTATTGTCTATTGTCTATTATAGAAACATAGAAACATAGAAACATAGAAATTAGGTGCAGGAGTAGGCCATTCAGCCCTTCGAGCCTGCACCGCCATTCAATATGATCATGGCTGATCATCCAACTCAGTATCCCGTACCTGCCTTCTCTCCATACCCTCTGATCCCCTTAGCCACAAGGGCCACATCTAACTCCCTCTTAAATATAGCCAATGAACTGGCCTCGACTACCCTCTGTGGCAGGGAGTTCCAGAGATTCACCACTCTCTGTGTGAAAAAAGTTCTTCTCATCTCGGTTTTAAAGGATTTCCCCCTTATCCTTAAGCTGTGACCCCTTGTCCTGGACTTCCCCAACATCGGGAGCAATCTTCCTGCATCTAGCCTGTCCAACCCCTTAAGAATTTTGTAAGTTTCTATAAGATCCCCTCTCAATCTCCTAAATTCTAGAGAGTATAAACCAAGTCTATCCAGTCTTTCTTCATAAGACAGTCCTGACATCCCAGGAATCAGTCTGGTGAACCTTCTCTGCACTCCCTCTACTTATCTATTGTCATCAAAAACTGTGACCCCAAAACCCCACCAGATTATCGTGAAATACTTTTTGCTTTATTAATTGAACTTCTGGGAAAGAATTCTGATCACAAACCCAGCTATGTGATTGACCCATTGCTGCCTTGGAATTTTCCATTGGGCGGCCCAGAATAGGCAAAAGAATACTGGCCGTGTCAGCAGCCCCATCCCCGGAACAAATTGCTAAATGCCTGTCGGAGTTTGCAGTTTACAGTTTAGTTTACTGTCATGTGGACCGAGTTACAGTGAAAAGCTTTTGTTGCGTGCTATCCAGTCAGCGACAATCGAGCCATTTACAGTGTTTAAGAAGATCATAGTTCAATGAGGAGCAGAGATTTAAGAGTGTGGAGCGATTGCAATGCGACTGTAGATCTGCTTCTGAGGCTAGCACGCAAATAGTCGCCTGGTATGGGCACCAAGTTGGATGGTTGCACAAGCCCTCGGCAGAGTTGCCCAGTCTCTACCTTTGCCATGCAGGGACATCACATGAAGCGACACCTTGAATCACATGAATCTGCTATGCAGGACATAGTGCTGGAAAACCAGACATTGGCAGAAAAAGCTGAGACCTCAGGAGCTATCTGCAGCTGTTTCCTTTCTGGTTGAGCAAGAAAAATTAGACGACCTTGAATAAATGGTTTGAAATTACCACCAGATACAGATTCACGCAGGCTTCCCAGCTGAAATGATCATGCATTGTCGACATTCACGCTAACATTGCATCGCCTGGAATCCAGCCTCCAGGCAGTGCGTGAATTGATGGAATGCAGAATACGCATGGAGCAATGAGAGAATATCTCTGGGGGAAACGGCAATCAAGGCAAAGGGCCCTTGAAATCAAAACAGGCTTCAGAGTCTGCAGGCCAAGGATCTGGACCTTCAGAGCGAGCAGGCCAAATACTGAATGCATTCTGCTCAGTATTTCGAACAAAAATCAATTTACAGGATGTGGTTGTCTCTGACAAGGCCAATGCTTGTTCCACAGCCCTCCTCCTCTTGAGAAAATGATAGCCTGCCGCCTTCCTGAAATGCAGTCACCATTCTGCTCTGAATGTACCTCTATATTTCTACTGGGCTGTGAGGTTTTATCACTGTCCCTTTGGCAACAAAGGAACAGTGATGCATTGCCAAACCAAGATAGGAGTAACCCACAGGGGATCTTGTAGATGGTGAACCTCCCATCGATGATAGAGTCTGGGGGCTTTGGGAGGTGCGGTTGGAGCAGCCTAGGCGAGACACTGCAGTGCACTTTGTAGGTGGCACACACTGTGTTTGTTTATTTATTTGTTTAACGTTGGAGATATCATTTGCAATTTTTATTGCACTTTCCAAAATGCTCCTGGGCCGTTTCAGGGGCAGCTAAGCGTTTTATGCCTCTGTCCCACTTAAGAAACCTGAACGGAAACCTCTGGAGACTTTGCGCCCCACCCAAGGTTTCCGTGCGGTTCCCGGAGGTTGCAGGTGGTTGCCGGAGGATGCAGGTAGTGGAAGCAGGTAGGGAGACTGACAAAAACCTCCGGGAACCGCACGGAAACCTTGGGTGGGGCGCAAAGTTTCCAGAGGTTTCCGTTCAGGTTTCCTAAGTGGGACAGGGGCATAATAGTGCACCACAGGATGGAGCAAGAGAATAATTAGGGAAGTTGAAGGGGTATTTGGGTGGAACAGTGGCACTGCAGTAGAGTTCTTGCCTTACAGCGCCAGAGACCCGAATTCCATCCTCTGTACGGAGTTTGTACATTCTACCTGTGACAGCGTGGATTTTCCCCGTGTGCTCCGTTTTCTCCCACATTCCAAAGACGTGCAGATTTGTAGGTTAATTGGCTTCTTTAAATTATAAATTGTCCGTAGTGTGTAGGATAGTGCTAATGTGATTACTGGTCGTCGTGGACTCGGTGGGACAAATCTCTTTTTTCCACGCAATATCTCTATAGTAAAGTCTAAAGTAAAGTTATTAATAATTTGAGAGCAACTTGGATCACGGTTTTAATCCTTCTGATAATTAACTGACCTTGTCAATCATTGCCTCCTTAGCCATGGGACACTGTCTCTTTAAGACATTGTTGAATGCAGTTTGGGTTTCCTGGCCCTCTGATGCCAATCAGTATCTGTGCTGATAAGAGCAGTGAGAAATATTTGAGGCATTCCAGCTGAGGCTCCCGCAAATCTTCTCAACATGGAGAGGCGGAAAACAAATCCCATTGCTGATCCTCGTAGCTCCAAAGTTCCCCTGAATCCCAATCCCCCACCTTCTGCTGGTTAATAAGGCCTTCCGCCCAGCTCCTGAAATTCCCTCTGAATAGCAGCAAAGGTCCAATCTCATTTCACAAGGCTAATGAATGAGCAATACACTGTATTTTTGGCCATTGTTAATGTGGCTAGTTTGCCTGCTTGGTACATTGCTGTATGGTCGACTGATGTTTCACGTGAATGTTTGCTACTGAGAGGATATTACTGTAAATTGCACATATCCCAGTCTGTGCAACATTCCTGGGTTCCAGAAAACATACCAGCTTCTCCAGGTATCTCACAAAGATTGTATATGGGTGGAAGGAGACAGAGTGTGAGAGGGGCAGGGAGCAAGTGAGGAGAGAATGAAGACAACATTCGAGATCTGAGTAATGGAAAGGTTAAGAGAAGGATGGATTATGTTGTGTGTGTGTGTGTGTGTGTGTGTGTGTGTGTGTGTGTGTGTGTGTGTGTGTGTGTGTGTGTGTGTGTGTGTGTGTGTGTGTGTGTGTGTGTGTGTGTGTGAACGCGCACGCATGCCAGCGTCTATGTGGGGTGTGCACGTGCTTGTGTGTGTGTGTGTGTGTGTGTGTGTGTGTGTGTGTGTGTGTGTGTGTGTGTGTGTGTGTGTGCACGGGCACGCATGCGAGCGTCTATGTTAGTGTGCACGTGCATATGTGTGCGTGTGCGAGCATCTGTGCAGGTATATATGCACATAGGAGAAAGAGTGAAGAGAGTAAGAATCTGGGAGGGTTTGACAGGACGAGGAAAATCATTTGCATTTTGGATTATTTAACTCACTAAGAGTTCTTAGGTCACCTGACCTCATAGTAGCCTGGCACTACTTTAAAGAAGGCCACAGCTTGAGCAGTGAGAGCAGTTTGGAGAAACAGTTTAGTTTGGGGATGATCTTATAATGGTTTAGGGATGCTTTTATCATGAGAGGAATATATAGGGTACTGTAAATGCACAGTATTTTACCCAGAGAAGGAGAATTAAGAACCTGGGGACATAGGTTTAAGGTGAGGGGGGAATGATTTAATAGGAACCTGAAGGGCAACTTTCTTACACATAGGGTGGTAAGTGTATGGAATGAGCTGTCAGAGGAGGTAGTTGAGGCAGATGCGATCACAAGGTTTAAGGAGGTGCAGAAACCTGAAGTCCCACACCACAAGGTTCAGGAACAACTACTGTCCTTCAGCTGTCAGGTTCTTGAACTGACCCGAATCCCACCTTGGCAATGAAACTCTGTAGACCACCTTTTGCACTACCATACACTTGTTTATTTTCTAATTGCTATTTACACTGATGTTTTTTACATTGTCTTTTGTCATTGACTTTATGTGTAATTTTTGTATGACTTATGTTTTTTCCTGTGTGTTGCTTTGAGTCTATGTGTCTGTGCTGCTGCTGCTGCCTGTAAGACTTTCATTGTACTCGTACCTCACCATACCTGTATGAAATATCACAATAAACTCAACCTGAGTCTGAAGAAAGGTCCTGACCCGAAAAGTTGCCTGTGCATACTGTATCTTCCAGAGATACTGCCTGATCCGCTGAGTTACTCCAGCACTTTATGTTTTTTTTTTAGCAAATCAGCATCTGCAGTTCCTTGTGTTGACCTAAGTTGAAGTAACTTGACAATTACACTTGAATATTGTACATGACTTTCAGGGGAAGCTTGACAAGTCTATGACAGAGAAGAGAAAGAACAAAAGGTTATGGTGATGGATTTAGATGGGAAAGGACAGGAGGAGGTGTGAGGCGATTAGAGCATAAACGTGGGCCGGTGCAGTCCATGAGATTGATGAGAGAACAAGTCTATCCTCTACAGCTGACGGTGTGCTTTCTTTAATCACCGTAGATTGGATGAGATTGGGTTCATCATCCAGTGGTGCTGGGTGACGCTCGAATAGCCTGGTTACCGCGCCAGTCATTTGCCTCCATTACTGCAGTGTGGAGGTCGGTGAACGGGCACCGATGTTGCCACTCACAGAGTCATTTGAATTCTGTTGGATCATTGCTGATAGTAACCTGGGCAACGCAGCATCTGAGTTGACATGCCCCGTCTGTGAATCATGCTTGTGCACTCACATCCTCTCTGATCAAGAGATCTTGTGAAACCACGGATGCCAGTGAGCTTGCAGTTTACACTAGTCCTACATCCTGGGACGGCACGGTGGTGCAGCGGTAGAGTTGCTATCTCACCGCGCCAGAGACCCCGGTTCGATCCTGACTACAGGTGCTGTATGTACGGAGTTTGTACATTGTCCCTGTTCCCACGTGGGTTTTACTCGGGTGCTCCGGTTTCTTCCCACATTCCTACGACAGTGTAGCTTTCCCTTAGTAGTGTAGAATATGATCTCAATCTCTAGACTGAGGTTCGAACCAACAACCTTCTGTCCCCAAGACAAGAGCACCCCAACCTGAGTTACAGCTGACAGCCAAATCAACGCAGCATGAAAATCTGCCTGCAAATAGTTCATATCTCTCATACCCTGCCTGTACATGTGCTTGTCTAAATGCCTCTTAAACATTACCATTGTACCTGCTTCCACCACCTCTCCAGCAACCCATTCTATTCCCCTGCTACTCTCCGTATCAAAACCTATGTGTGAAAAACCTACCCCTCAGATCCCCTTTAAATACTACTTTACTTTAAGTAGACTTTAGACTTTGGAGAAACAGCACGGAAACGGGCCTTTGGCCCACAAAGTCTGCGTTAACCAGCGATCACCCCATACATTAACACACAATCCTACACACTAGGCGCTATTTACAATTTTAACAAAGCTAGTTAACATACAAACTTGTATGTCTTTGGAGTGTGGCAGGAAACCGGAGTACCTGGAGAAAACCCACACAGTCACAGGGAGGATGTACAAACTGCGTACAGACATCACCCATAATCAGGATCGAACCCGGGTCTCTGGCGCTTTGAGGCAGAGTGCCACTCCAAATGGTATTAAATGTAGACAGATACAACAAAAATGATACAGCTTTTTCATGACTCCCATCTATAAGGTCAGCAATGTACCTTTGAAGTTTAGGGAACGCAAGAGCCTTTTTTAGATCGCAAGGTGTTATAAACTGGATATTTGAGTTGAATGGTCAGTGTTATTTATTTTGGGAGGGGAGCTAAATATCAAATGTACAAACTCCGTACAGACAGCATTAGTACTCAGGATCGAACACGGGTCTCTGGCGCTGTAAGTCCGCAACTCCACTCTTCATCAACATCACTCTTCCATATCGGTATCTCTAAAGTAAACTACAGCCTTTGACGTGTAAGAAGGAGCTGCAGATGCTGGTTTACAGTCAAGATAAACACTCATTCCTGGACCTCCAAGTTGTAATTCTCTGTGTAAACTGCTCCGCCATCCAACAGTGGTGTTAAATGTCAGGCAGTGGGAGTGGCCATCTTTAAGAAGAACATTAGCCTTGAGAGTGGGTGACTTGGCTCAGAGGCTAATGAAACTGGGCATCAGCAATTTTCTCATCAAATTCTACAAATTTAATATCAAGATTAAAATGAAACCCAGATTCCTAATGTTGTATTTCTTTTTCTCTTGAGCTGGGAACAGCTGAAAATAATTTTACAGGAGGAGTCATCTATATTTGGGTTTTTATAAGTTGGGCTGGTTGCCCTACGAAGAGTGAGAGGATTGAGCAAACGGGGATGCTCGGAAACAGTCTTTGCGGGGCAGTGTTTCTGAGAATTCACTCTCAATGTACTGGGTACTTGGCCTTGGGACAATTCCTTGTTGATAGTAATGGTAATATATTGGGTGGCAAAGGTCCAACGTTGGCAAACTGTGGTTCATGAGATGGAGGGTGCTCTGAGTAAGGGGAGTGTCAGCCTACATGGGTGTGGAGAGTATTGTTATAGAGTCATAGAGTCCTGCAGCTTGGACACAGGCCCTTCGGCCCAACTTGCACATGCCGACCGAGATGCCCCATCTACACTACTCCCACCTGCCTGCATTTGGCCCATAACCCTCTAAACCATTCTAACCATGTGCCTGTCCAAATGTCCCGTAAATGCTGTTATAGTATATGCTTCAACTACCTCCTCTGACAGCACAGTCCATGTCCCAACCACCCTGTGTGAAAAGGTTGTCCCTCAGATCCCTATTAAATCTTTCCCCTCTCTCCTTAAACCTATGTACCCTGGTTCTTGATTGCCTAACTCTAGGTAAAAGACAGTGCAAATCCCTTATCTATTCTCCTCGTGGTCTTATACACCTCTATAAAATTACCCCGCATCCTCAAGCATTCCAAGAAATAAAGTCCTAGCCTGCCCAACCTCTCTCTATAAATCAAGCCATCAAGTCCTGGCAACATCCTCATACATCTTCTCTGCATCCTTTCCAGCATTCAAGTTCTTGAATCTGTTTTCTCTGTGCTGGGATAAAACTGTGATCAGAGCCCTAGGATCTGTATGTATCAGGATCGATTCAGGTTAGTAGACCGGGTCTATTAGCTGCTACTATAATTGCAGCCTGAAGAAGAGTCTCGAACCGAAACGTCGCCCATTCCTCCTCTCCAGAGATGCTGCCTCACCGGCTGAGTTACTCCAGCTTTTTGTGTCCACTATAATCTCCAAGGTATGAGGACAAGGTTTCAAGTCCCACCCCAGAGACTAGACACATGCATTGTTGGGTCTGCTTTTTAGTTGTGACATTGTGACATGTTTTCCATTTGTCCCATTGGAAGTCTGTACGATGTAGCATGGTACTATTTCAATGAAGGTCAGAGGGACGTTACCTAAAGACTTCAGGGCCAATATTTACTCTCCCACTGAGTCCTTTGACAAAGATGTATTGGTTGCTTTTGCGTTTCTGTTTGTGGGTTATTGCCATGCATACATAGGCTGGCCCACTTCCTACATTACGAACATGACTGCAGGCTAAAAGTGCTTCATTGTCTGTTTGTAACTGTCAAACATCCTGAAACTATATCACAAAAGATGCTTTTGTAAATACACAATTCCCTTTCTCACGAGCAGGTCCAAATAGCAGCGTGCGTTTACCCAATGTCTTTCACATCATGAGATATCCCAAAGCATTTCCCAGGAAGATTTCCAAGCCAAATTTGACACCGAGCCAGATAAAGAGCTTGGTTTAAGAGTTAGGTTTTGAGTCTTAAAAGAGAAAAGGAGGCCCTGTACTCGCTAAAGTTTAAAAGGATGAGGGAGGACCTTGTTGAAACTCGCAGAATAGTGAAAGGTCTGGATAGAGTAGTTGTGGAGAGGATGTACCCGCCAGTGGGCGAGACTAGAACCAGAGGGCACAGCCTCAAGATAAAAGGACGCACCTTTAGAAAGGAAATTTCTAAAGTTGGTGAATCTGTGGAATTCATTGCCACAGATGGCAGTAGAGGCCAAGTTTTGGGGTATTTTGAAAGTGGAGTTTGACAGGTTCTTGATTAGTAAGCGTGTCAAGGGTTTCAGGGCAAAGGCAGAAGAATGGGGTTGAGAGGGAAAGATAGATCAGCCATGATTGGATGGAGTAGTAAGCTCGATGGGCCGAATGGCCTACCTTTGCTTCGATCAAATGAACTTATGAGGTGAAATATCCAGATTGAAGGATTCCAAAGCCAAGGGCATGCCAATGAAGGCACGGCTGCCAGTGAAGGAACAATGAAAGTTATTCATCAGTCTGAAGAAGGATCACGACCCAAAACATTCCCTCCACATATGCTGCCTGACCAGCTAAGTTCTTACACAAGGTTTCAGCATCTGCAGTTCCTCGTGTTTCCAATGAAAGTCGGGAGATGGAAATGAGATCAGAGATCAAAGGCTGCAGGAATCTAAATAGATGATTACACAGAGAAAGTTACAGAGGCCAGACATGGGAGTTTAGTTTAGATTTGAGATACAGCATGGAAACAGGTCTCTCGGCCCACCTAGTCCACCATCAATCAGCCGTTCATGCTAGTTCTATGTTCAAGAAGGAACTGCAGATGCTGGAAAATCGAAGGTAGACAAAATTGCTGGAGAAACTCAGCGGGTGCGGCAGCATCTATAGAAACATAGAAAATAGGTGCAAGAGGCCATTTGGCCCTTCGAGCCAGCACCGCCATTCATTGTGATCATGGCTGATCGTCCCCTATCAATAACCCGTGCCTGCCTTCTCCCCAAATCCCTTGACTCCACTAGCCCCTGGAGCTCTATCTAACTCTCTCTTAAATCCATCCAGTGATTTGGCCTCCACTGCCCTCTGTGACAGGGAATTCCATAAATACACAACTCTCTGGGAGAAAAAGTTTTTTCTCACCTCAGTCTTAAATGACCTCCATAGAAAGCAAAGGAAATGGGCCACTTTTCGGGCCGAAACCCTTCTTCAGAACCCTAGTTCTATGTTATCCCACTTTCTCATCCCCACCTTACACATACTACAATTTACAGACTAATTAACCCACAAACCTGCAGTTTGGGATGTGGGAGGAAACCAGAGCACCCAGAGGGTACACACGTGGTCACAGGGGGAATGTGCAAACTCCACACAGACAGCACCCGGGGTCAGGATCGAACCCAGTTTTCTGACGCTGTGAGACAGCGCCCCTACCTGCTGTATCTCCGTGCTGCAGTTAGACTTGAGGAGGTTCCAGAAATTGGGAAGGGGTTTGATGTTGAGGATCAGGAAATTAAACATTCCTCCAGATCTTGCAACCAACACAGACAAAACTTGCATCTGAAAAAGTAGACTCTTGATACTGCTTTTGGCATTGTCAGAAGTGACAAATAAATCAGCATATGTTTTAAATTACAAACTTTAATTGCCAACGAGAACAGGGGAATGTCGTCTGCCAGTGCTGGCTTTTGAATTATTGTTAAATAATTCCCAGTTCAAAACACTGAGATACATCAGCGTCAGTAGGTACAACCAAGGGAGATTGAGAGGGGCAGGGATTCGAACCGAGAGGTTTTTGTTGTATACCTTCATTCCCGCGGCTTGGAAACACAACTCCAAAGGCAGAAAACAGACAAAGCTGGAGACCGAAATCAAAATAGAATATGCTGGAAACACTCAGCTGGTCAGGCAGCATCTGTGGGAAGAGTTAACGTTTCGGGGTGATGCCCCTCCATCAGAACTGGGGGACGATAGACACAAAACAAGTTGTGGAAACAAGGAACTGCACCAGCTGGTTTGCGCAAAAGTACACAAAGTTCTAGGGAAACTCAGCAGGTCAGACAGCATCTCTCGAGGGCATGGATAGGTGAGGTTTTGGGTCGGGACCAATCTTCAAGATTCAAGAAGGGTCCCAATCCAAAATGTCAATTTAAAATTTAAACCTTTGACTACTCATAGTACAGCAAACCGTTCTGCTCCACAATATCATGTAAAGACTTTGAGGCACAGGGGAATGACTGAAAATAAAGATAATAATAATAATAATAAATTTTATTTATGGGCGCCTTTCAAGAGTCTCAAGGACACCTTACAAAAATTGAGCATGTAGAGGAAAAACATGTAAGGGGAATGAAATAAATAGTAGAGACATGACTAGTACACAAAGGAAAGACAGAATTCAATACAAAACACAGTATGAGGCAATTAATGCACAGATGAAAAGGGACGGGGACGTGGGGCTAAGGATAGGCAGAGGTGAAGAGATGGGTCTTGAGGCGGGACTGGAAGATGGTGAGGGACACGGAATTGCGGATCAGTTGGGGGAGGGAGTTCCAGAGCCTGGGAGCTGCCCTGGAGAAGGCTCTGTCCCCAAAACTGCGGAGGTTGGACTTGTGGATGGAGAGGAGACCGGCTGATGTGGATCTGAGGGACCGTGAGGTTGGTAGGGGGAGAGGAGGTCAGTGAGATATGGGGGGGCCAGATGAATTGGAATATTACCAAACCTGAAAGATAGGACAAAGCAAACTGAAGACTGAGGAACTGGATAGAGGACTGAACAATAAAAAAAGAAATTTGAAAGTTGTAGACTAGGAGAAAATGGGTCCATATGGCAACGTGAGATTGGAGCTGAGAGAGGGTTAAATCATTTCGTAAATTGTCATTTATAAATTCAATGGAATTCAGGAAAAGCCTCCTAAATTACAAGAATGTAAGAACACTGATCCACAGGGAGGTACCAGGAACTGCAGATGCTGGAATACTGAGTAAAACACAAAATGCTGGAGTAACTCAGCGGGTCTGGTAGCACCTGTGGAGGGAATGGACAGGTGACACTCTTCAGTCCGTAGAAGGATCCTGACTTGAAATGTCCCCTGTCCATTCCCTCCAGAGATGCTGTTAAACACACACAGAGCAGTTGAGGCAAATAGCATGGAGAAAATGGATAAACATGAGGGGAAAGGAAAAGGGGGAAATGTGGTGAAGAAAAAGATAAAGATGTTGTGGAGGATCAGAAGCAAGAACATGTTCAGATGGGCCAAATGGCCTGTTCCTGGGCTGCAAGTGCTTTACAATACACTGGGTGGCCAATTGCCAAACTCCATCCAAATATGCGGCAAGCTTTGAATATATTCCCTTTACAAGCTTATGAAAACAGTTTAGCATTGGACAGTATTGCCTATTCCTTGAATGCAGGTTCTTGAAGGGACTGGGCAAACTGAAATTAAACCCCTTGGTACAGAGAGGGTGGAGATTTAATGGAGGGATTGAAAACATTGCGAGGTTTTGATAAACAAAGAGAAATTATTTCCATTGGCACTGACTAGAAGACACATATTTAAAGCATTTTGTCATTCAACAATTTGTGATATAAACTCGCAGCAGCTGAGGGTAGTGGACGTTGATTCAGTAATAGATTCAAAAGGGAACTGATAAATGCTAAAAAGGGAAACATTTTCAGCAATGAGGATTAAGCTCAAATATATTCCCACTTGGCCTTTTCTAAAGCACTCATAATTCTTAATAACAGAGTCCATATTGGAAGACTGCCTTCCTATCAATCCTATGTCCCACAACATACTGTCCCACATGTTCATTAACTCCCCTTAGATTCTCCTATCACCCATTGGGCAGCACAGTGGCGCAGCAGTATAGTTGCTGACTAACAGTGTCGGAGACCCAGGTTCGATCCTGAGTATGGGTGCTGCCTGTACTGAGTTTGTGCGTTCTTCCTTTGACTGCGTGGGTTTTGTCCTGGTGCTCCAGGTTCCTCCCACACTCCAAAGACCGAGAGGTTTGTAGGTTAACTGGTATCAGTACATTGTGAATTGTGTGTATGATACTGCTGGTGTGCAGGGTGACCGCTGGTCTGCACAGACTCCATGGGCCGAAGGGCCTGTTTCCGTGTTGGATCTCTAACGTTTAAAATCTACTTGAGAGGTAATTAGCAGCTACAAATGACATAGAAACATAGAAACATAGAAATTAGGTGCAGGAGTAGGCCATTCGGCCCTTCGAGCCTGCACCACCATTCAATATGATCATGGCTGATCATCCAACTCAGTATCCCGTACCTGCCTTCTCTCCATACCCTCTGATCCCCTTAGCCACAAGGGCCACATCTAACTCCCTCTTAAATATAGCCAATGAACTGGCCTCGACTACCCTCTGTGGCAGAGAGTTCCAGAGATTCACCACTCTCTGTGTGAAAAAAGTTCTTCTCATCTCGGTTTTAAAGGATTTCCCCCTTATCCTTAAGCTGTGACCCCTTGTCCTGGACCTCCCCAACATCGGGAGCAATCTTCCTGCATCTAGCCTGTCCAACCCCTTAAGAATTTTGTAAGTTTCTATAAGATCCCCTCTCAATCTCCTAAATTCTAGAGAGTATAAACCAAGTCTATCCAGTCTTTCTTCATAAGACAGTCCTGACATCCCAGGAATCAGTCTGGTGAACCTTTTCTGCTCTCCCTCTATGGCAATAATGTCCTTCCTCAGATTTGGAGACCAAAACTGTACGCAATACTCCAGGAGTGGTCTCACCAAGACCCTGTACAACTGCAGTAGAACCTCCCTGCTCCTATACTCAAATCCTTTTGCTATGAAAGCTAACATACCATTCGCTTTCTTCACTGCCTGCTGCACCTGCATGCCTACCAACCAGCATGTCTTTGGAGTGTGTGAAAAAACTGGGGAAACTCACATAGTGCGTAGGAAGGAACTGCAGGAGTTGGTTTCAACCAAAGTGGCACAAGGAACCGCATGTGCTGGAATCTTGTGCAGAACACAAAATGCTGGTATAATTCAACAGGTCAGGTAGCTTCTCTGGAGGAGATGGATAGGCAATGTTTCGAGTTAGTCTGAAGAAGTGTCACGACCCAAAACTTTGCCCATATATGCCCTCCAGAGATGCTGCCTGACTGGTTGAAGTACTCCAGCATTTTATGTTCAGCAAACTCAGGGTGACTTCCACACATCAAGATCTAAAGATTAGGATCAAACTTGGATCTGGTGATGTGTGGCTAAGGATAAGTTAAAGGATGAGTTCCTCTTGTGAAGGAATTAGAACTGCAGGTCACAGTTTAAGAATGAGTTAAGATGGTCTATTTAAGATGGAGATCTTTAAGATGGTCTATTTAAGATGGAGATCTTTAAGAGGTCATTTTAATTTCTTCCTGAGATGATCCAGAGTCTTTGGAAATCTTCTGCAGAGGCTAGTGAGAGCAGAGTCTTTAAAATTGTTAAGGCAGACTTAAGTCGATCCTTGACAAAAAAGAAGGTGAATAGTATGATGGACACACAAGAGACTGCAGATGCTGAAGTCCTGAGTAAAAAGGGTCAGATAGCATCCGTGGAGCAAAGTGGACAGCCAACGTTTTGGGCCTGGACCCTTCTTCAGAGGGTTAACGAGGGTAGAGTTGAAGCTACAATTAGATCATTCACAAATTGCAACATTCACAACATTAAAGAAACATTTCGACAGATACATAGATAAGGTAAGTTTAGCGGGAGATGAGCCAGATGTAGGCAGGTGGGACTAGTGTAGATGGGATATGTTGGCCGACGTGGACAAGTTGGACCGAAGGGCCTGTTTTCACGCTGTCTGACTGTATGACTCTATGACTCTAATCTGGAGTGGGAGATTGCAACCTTCACAGTGTGGTGGGGAAACTAAAAATCTTGGAGAAAATCCAGGCAGGTCAGGGGGAGAACGTACAAACTCTGTACAGACAATCCGTGCAGTTTCTCTCTTTCCATACAGAGTATGGGTGAGCTATTGCAAGCATCAGTGAGCAGCAAACTGGGAGATTGGTGGAGACCAGTAGCAGAATGATGCAGTGCCAAGGAAGCTGAGAGGGACCGTAACCCTGACTTCCACGGTCAACGTAGCAAAGAAAACATATGAAGCTGAGATTACAGAAGGTCACAGATCATCGAAAGCAGTTCAAGTATGAACCCATTAAATGGCTCGTTTTCAGGTGAAGTGGTTGGTGAACCATCATTATCTGTCAGTAAATGAGCGGTGTTTTTTTTGGACCAGTGTGGTTGTAAATATTATTTTTGACAAGTTTGTGTGTTGCACAACATTATATCATTTGGGGAGAGTTTTCACTGGGCGTAAAGATACTAGAGAGAACCAGAACCTCTGCTAAAAAAGTGACAAATTCCCCAAAAGACACCGAAATGCACAGAAATGTGAGCACATTTCCTTTGTTGTGATTTATATTGATTTTTACCAAGGCACTTTTATTTTGGAGTTGTACAAATGAATTATAGGGTCTTTTCTTCACTTTAAAGTTGACATTGAGATATGTCCATACAGATTTATTATGAGCAGTAACCTGGCTCCCTCAAGCATGTTAATATTTTGTTTTCATATTGAATTCCGACATAGCATGCCATTGGGAGCTGTGAGCCTGCGATGTGAAGGGAGTTTTCTGAAATTTTCATGTTAAAAATTAATTTCTGATTTCACTTCTGTCTGAAGTCGTTAATAGAGATTTGATTTCTGACACCTTATGAGATTCAGATCTAGATGTGACCAAGCAACCCTTTGAGCTTAGTTTAGTTTCGTGACCCATGCGGCCACAGGGAGAACGCACAAACTCCTTACAGACAGCACCCGTAGTCAGGGTCGAACCCGGGTACCGATGCTGGAAGCGCTGGAAGGCAGCAACTCGACCACTCAGCCACCATGCCCCCCAGCACTGTACCATTGTTTACTGGTCTAACTTCGTATATCCAGCTTCTGTCCCCAAATCATGATGAATTGATTAATTAAAATTATTATTTATAGATTAAAAATTAAAAGTTACTATTTGCATAAGAGTGTTTCAAATGTCCCCTTATTCTGTGTGCTCTCAGGATAGATGGACACAAAGCACTGGAGTAACTCGGCGGGTCAGGCAACATTACAGAGATAGGTTGAATAAGTTAGGTCTTTATTCTCTGGAGCACAGAAGGTTAAGGGGGGACTTGATAGAGGTCTTTAAAATGATGAGAGGGATAGACAGAGTTGATGTGATCAAGCTTTTCCCTTTGAGAATAGGGAAGATTCAAACAAGAGGACATGACTTCAGAATTAAGGGACAGAAGTTTAGGGGTAACATGAGGGGGAACTTCTTTACTCAGAGAGTGGTAGCGGTGTGGAATGAGCTTCCAGTGGAAGTGGTGGCGGCAGGTTCGTTGGTATCATTTAAAAATAAATTGGATAGGCATATGGACGAGAAGGGAATGGAGGTTTATGGTATGAGTGCAGGCAGGTGGGACTAAGGGAAAAAAGTTGATCGGCACGGACTTGTAGGGCCGAGATGGCCTGTTTCCGTGCTGTAAATGTTATATGTTATATGGTTACATCTCTGGAGAAATGGATTAGGTGATGTTTTGGGTCAAGACCCTTCACTTTGCTCTCAGGATAGACAGTCTTAATATCTAATTCCAAAGAGGTACAGATTTGTAGGCTAATTGGGTTAGAATAATTGTAAATTGTCCCTAGTGCGTGTAGGATCATGTTCGTGTAAGGGCTTCACTGGTCAGCGCAGACTCAATGGGCTGATAGGCCTGTTTCTGTACTATATCTCTAAACTAAACTAAATAAACTTCTTCCGCAACACAGTGGTTCAGCTGGTGGAGCTGCTGCCTCACAGCACTGGTGACCGGGCCTCAGTCTTGGTCTCGGGTGCTGTCTGTGTGGAGTTTGCGTGATCTCCATGTGATCACGTGCGTTTCATCCCCTGTGGTCCAATTTCCTCCCATATCCTAAAGATAAGTGGATCGGTAGATTAACTAACCATTGTAAATTGTTCCCAGTAGAATCTGGGGCGCGTTGATAGGAATATGAGAAGAATAGAGTGGTACAGTGGCGCAGCGGCAGAGTTGCTGCCTGCCAAATGTAGAGACTCAGGTTTGATCCCTGTACTGAGTTTATACATTCTCCCTATGACCACGTGGGATTGCCTCAGGTACACGTTTTGTCCCACTTTACAAAGACCTGCAGATTTGTAGGTTAATTGGCTTTTGTGAAATTGTACCGAACATATAGGGTGCAAAGGTAGACAAAGGTGCTGGAGAAACTCAGCGGGTGCAGCAGCATCTATGGAGCGAAGGAAATAGGCAACGTAGGGTGCAAATCTGAGTAAAATAGAATTAGTGTACGGGTGATTGCTGGTTGGTGCTGACTCGGTGGGCCGAAGGGCTAATTACCCTGCTGCTTATTTCTAAACTAAACTAAAAATAGATAACAGGGAAAATTAATGGAAGAATGGAATCACTGTAAGTTAGTATTAACTCATAGAACAGTTCATGTTCACAGGAATAGGCCCTTTGGACCATGGTGTCTGTTTTGAATATGATGTCAATATAAACTAATCCCTTCTTTCTGCATGTGCTCCACATCACCTCCATCCCTTGCATTTCCATATGCCGCATGATAGTATCTGCTTACACCACTTCCCCTGGCAACACCTTCGAGGCACCTACCACTCTCCCTGTGAAAATAAAGTGGCCCTGCACATCACCGTTAAACTTTGCTCCTCTGATCTTCAGGGTATGTTTTCTTGTATTTAAAATTTCGACCCTGGGAGAAATGTTCTGACCATCTGCCCTATTAATGTCTCTCATAATGTTAAAAACATCCCCTTAGCCTCTGGCGCTCCAAAGGAAACAGTCCAAGTTTGGCCGACCACTCCTTAAAGCTGTGTAGGAAGGAACTGCAGATGCTGGTTTAAACAAACTGCTGGAGTAACTCAGCGGGACAGCCAGCATCTCTGGAGAGAGGGAATGGGTGACGTTTCGGGTCCAGACCCTTCTTCGGACTGAAAGATAATACACTCCCGCAAACTCTTGGTTTCATTGCGTTGCAGTGAATGGGATGAACTTGTACAGACCTGCAGCGAGCTGCTCAGTGCCGTCCTGTCAGCTGTTTGATGTTCCCCGCATCTCGCAATGCAGGGACACGCAGAAGTCTGACACTTCCCAACGACCTCCTGCCCTACTGCTGGATTCTCCTACGCAGTGACATGCTGAAGAGAGAATTCTGATGTACTTCACATCTGGCCCTTCGTTCACTCCAGAGAGAGATTGTACACACTGTAACCTCCTACATTGAAAAGAATCACTGATCCTACATAAAAGGTCAAGATAGTAAAGAACTTGGATGAATTTTACTATATTTTAATGGTATAAATTATTGGCCAGTATTTTAATTACATGTATGTTTTTTTTAATGATTACATTTATTAAGCAGTGTCCATTTGGCGAGTGAATTTGAGATTTGAATAGTGTCCATTTCAAATCTGTTTGGAAATTGTATTTGATTAGCTACAGCACTTAAAAACAGTTCAAAGGTCTTTTGACAGCAGGAAGCTATCAAGAGCAGTCAGGATGTTCAAGGAGCATGTCCTCGGGATCCCTGAAGACAGTAGTGTGTGCTCTATTTTATAGTACACAGATGATAATCTCATTCATTGTTCTACTTAGGGAAAAGTTAAGTGTTGTGTTCTGTTTTGGTCACCCTACTAGAGAAACGATGTCATTATGCTGGATCGTATGTTGAGAAGATTTACGAGGATGTTACCAGAACTCAAGGCCCTGAGCTATTGGGAGAGGTTGGGCAATCTAATACTTTATGCCTTGGAGTGCAGGAGACTGGGGGTTGTCTTACAGAGATGTATATAAAAGTTATGAGGGAAAATTGTTGTGAATGGATTTTTTTACCCAAAGTAGGGGAATGAAAAACCAGAGGACATTGGTTTAAGGTGAGAGGGAAAAAAATAATGGGAAACTGAGGGATAACCGTTTTCCACAGAGGGTGGTGGGTATATGGAATGAGCTGCCGGAGGAGGTAGGTGGGCATATACTATAACTGCATTTAAAAGACATTTTGACAGGTACATGCATAAGAAAGGTTTAGAGGGATATGGGCCAAATGCGGGCAGGTGCGACTAGCATAGTGGGCCATTTTAATCGGCATGGACATGTTGGGCTGAAGGGGCTGTTTCTGTGCTGTATGAGTCTATGACTATAAGGTGGACGACAGATGGCACAATGGGCTAAGTGTTCGGCTGGCAACCGGAAGGTAGCTGGTTCGAATCCCGCTTGGAGTGCATACTGTCGTTGTGTCCTTGGGCAAGACACTTCACCCACCTTTGCCTGTGTGTGTCCTTGGGCAAGACACTTCACCCACCTTTGCCTGTGTGTGTGAATGTAATTATGTGAAGCACTTTGGGGTCAATGCAAGTTGACTAAAAATGTGCTATATAAATAAAGAAATTTAATTTAATTTAATTTAAGTTCATAAATTCAGAAGTGATAGGATCAGAATGAGGCCATGCTGCCCATCAATCATGGTTGATTCATCTCTCCCTCCTAACCCCATTCTACTGCCACTATTCAACCCCCTGACACTCGTCCTAATCAAGAATCTATCAATCTCTGCCTTAAAAATATCTACTGAATAATTTTCTTCATTCTAGTGAGACTCCTTTATCCAGTGCAGACTGAAGTTGCAGATTCAGGAAATAAAATGAGATGAAAATCACTTTATTTCTTAATAATGACTGGTCTTGAACTTGAAGTATTGGCTGTTGAAGAGGGCAAGTGGCAAAGTAAGTCTGGGCTGGGTCCAAGAACAATCCAGGCATCTTAAGTGCAGAGCCCGCCTCATTCTTACTGGTGGAATCAATGTTTAAAATGGTGTTCAACTGCACAAGGAATTTATAAGGAGGCCTGGGTTGTTTAGTTAAGAAATGCGGACCACTTGTTTCCGTCCAGTCAGATTCGAGCTCAGGTTCACTTGTAATTGCAAACCACCAGCTTTTGTCAAGATTTTCTGTGAGATATTTTCCTCAGGGATATACATTGATAATAACAGTAGAATTTCTGTTCTCGCGCACATTAATGTTCACAGTTTGCTGCCCTGGCCATTTTCGCAAGAGTTCATTAAAGGCCAAACTCAACATCGACCATCAATTGTTAATCCCAGTGGAAATCCATTATCCCCATTGAATAAACAAGTCTGAAATTGCCGAGATCCGCTGCCCTGGATTAAATACAAAGTTAATGCTAATTGGAAGAGATAGTGCAAAGAATTCCATCGCATTCTTGCTCTCGGCTCAATCCCACAATACCATGTTGCTCCCGCTGGGGATTCCTCTTGCTTTGTCGGCTGAATGGTAATGCTCTTGCCCTCTGACTCCGAAGGTTGTGGGTTCGATTCCAACTCAGGGATGTGAGCCCATGATCTAGGCTAAGACTACATTTCAGTACCAAGGAACGAGATTCTGTCTTCCTTTATTTTATCCTTAAAACATTTCCACCAGAGAGACTTCTGAGCATGTTATCACAACTGGAAATGTGCAGCTGGGAGGAATGATTGGATAGCCTAGGGTTATTTTCTTTGGAACAAATTAGGGTAAAATGAGACTTAAATAATGTGCATAACATTTTAAGGGACCTGAATGGAGTAAATAGGAAGGATCTATTTTCGTTAGCAGTGGGGTCAACAACCACGGGCCACAGATTTAAATAAATTCTTAGAAAGGGAAGGGAGGTGAGGAAGCGTGGCTCTTACCCAGTGGTGGTAAGGATTGGAAACTTACTGCCTAGAATGGTAGTAGATGCAAAAATCCTCATCACACTTGCACAACCTGTTTGTGTGCAGGAAAGAACTGCAGATGCTGGTTTACACCGAAGGTAAACACAACATTCTTGGGACCATTCTTGGTATCATTTTAAATTGTCCCTAGTGTGCATAGGATAGTGTTAGTGTACAGGCGCGGAGTCGGTGGGCCGAAGGGCCTCTTTGTGCGTTGTATCTCTAAACTCATCTAAACTTGTCACGGCACTGCACAACTTTTGTTCTTAATTAAATCAGAACATTCTTAAGTCATAGGAGAGAAATGTTTTGACTATAAAGCATGTGCTGCCAAATCACTTTGTCTCCTTCCTTGTACCATCCCCTCGGCCCAACATTTGTGTTTTTCCCGTTCAAGCATCCACTCAACTTCCTTTGGGAAGCCAGAATTGGCTCAGATTCCCATAACCCTAGGCCATGAATTTCAGATTATCACAGACACTATGCAGGACATGGCAGCCCACTTCAGTACACCATCCACTTTCCTAAACAAGAGTCAAGAGTGCGTAATTGTCATATGTATTGAAAACAGGAGACTGAAATTCTTAATTGCAGCAACATAACAGATGCCTCGGTGGCGCAGCGGTAGAGTTGCTGCCTTACAGCGCTTGCAGCGCCAGAGACCCGGGTTCGATCCCGACTACAGGTACTGGCAGTACGGAGTTTGTATGTTCTCCCTGTGACCGTATGAGTTTTCTCCGAGATCTTCGTTTTCCCCCCACACTCCAAAGACGTGCAGGTTTGCAGAATTGGCCTGATGTAAGTGTAAATTGTCCCTAGTGTGTGTAGGATAGTGTTAATGTGCGGGGATCGCTGGTAGTGTGGACTCGGTGGGCTGAAGTGCCTGTTTCCAAGCTAAACTATCTCTAAACTAAATTAAACAGATGATTTTAGATTTAGGTCAGTTTAAAACTCGACAGCCTGGTCTTTGAAATACCAGGCTGCATGGAGGAAAAGAGGAGACCAGGACAGGCGAGTGTATATTCTGTAGATAACTGTTCCCATCCACAGTCTAAACGGAGCCCAACACTCATTAGCGCAGGTCTGGCATGAGTTGGAAACATGCTCAAACTTGAGCCCCGTCCAATATGTAAATCAAGTTTGCAAAAAGTCACGTGAAGGATTGTGGAGCCAAATACGTGCAGTCCCCAAGCAACGCATTTGATTAATGATGGGATTAGAAGAAAGAAAGGAACAAGCTGCATTCATAGAGCACCTTTGTATGTGCTGGTAGGAGGTGCAAAGGTGTTATCCACCTGAGTTACATGTGGCATGACTACCATAACACCTCATGGTGGTCCCACATGCCATCATCCAGATGTGACACTAATACCCCTGTCCCACTTAGGAAACCTGAACGGAAACCTCTGGAGACTTTGCGCCCCACCCAAGGTTTCCGTGCAGTTCCCGGAGGTTGCAGGTGGTTGCCGGAGGTTGCAGGTAGTGGAAGCAGGTAGGGAGACTGACAAAACCTCCGGGAACCGCACGGAAACCTTGGGTGGGGCGCAAAGCCTCCAGAGGTTTCCGTTCAGGTTTCCTAAGTGGGACAGGGGCATATGCCACTGCTCCTACCCACCTCCGAAGCGGATGTGAAAATTTCCATTGCACCATTTGAGAAAGGAATTTATCATTTCTTCTGCCCTGATCAATATTTATCCCACAATCAAATTTTAAAAAAAGAGGTGATATTCTGTTTATCATGCTGCCCTCTATTGAAGCAGCCACCATTGTGAGCAGTTTCCTCTAGTTACTCCCTCTGAATGCAACAAATATACCAGAATTACCAGGCTGAAAGATATGGCAAGTTGCAAAAATCGGAAGCGCAAGAAGGTGATCATGGACACACAGAGAGGAAATGGTGGAAGCAAGTGTTTTGAGCATTGCCGTTCCACAGACTCAACAGTATGAAAGTCAAATCCCACACTAGCTGATGTGTGAACTGAATTTTGGAACATCTACAGATTTGCAGCCTGAACTCAGACCTCAGTGCCTGATCATCAGTGGAAGAGGTTCCTTGTTGCCCTTTGGAAAGGAATAACAGGCAAAACTCATTGCAAATTAATACCTCTGACAATACCAAATTGATCCCGGCCACAAATATTCCATTCCTTGGGATCCTTCCCTCCATTGATGAACAGTACACTGCAAGGGCCAGGAAGCGAGCGGGTAAGAACAACTCTGACCCCTCTCACCCTGGCCACTAACTATTTGAATCACTCCCCTCTAGAAGGCAACTCCGGACTGTCAAAGCTGCCACAGCCAGACATAAAAACAGTTTTTTTCCATGAGTAGTAGCTACACTCAATAACCAAAAATCTGTAGCCTCTTTTTGCTTTGGTATTTTACTTAATTTACATGTTTAATCTATAATGTTTTATTATTGATGTTTAATGTTTTATGTGTCATTTCCTAACTGTCACTGAATGTCGTTATCACTTGTGGGCGGAGCACCAAGGCAAATTCCTTGTATGTGAATACTTGGCCAATAAACATTGATTAATTAATCAATTCATTCACTGAGTTTCATTTAGTTTAGAGATACAGCGTGGAAACAGGCCCTTCGGCCCACCATGGCCACGCTGGCCTTTAATCACAAGTACACTACTTGTATCCTACACACACCAGGGACAATTTGCAAAAGCCAATTAAATTACAAACCTGCAAGTCTTTGGAACGTGGGAGAAAACCGTGGCACCCGGAGAAATCCCACGCGGTCACGGGGAGAATGTATAACCTCCGTACAGGCAGCACCTGTAGTCAGGATTGAACCCAATGGGGGAGTGGGGCAGTAGGAGAGGGGCCGGAGTACTGCTTCCAGCATCCTCAAGGTTGGCTAGTGGAGATGTCCCTGGGACACAAAGGCAGTTGGGCGAGGAGAGGGACATCGGTTCATGGGCCGTGCTGTTCGAAGGCGACGGAGGGGTTTACCTGGTCTTACCTGGATCGCGGGCGCTCCAGTACATCCAGCAAGTGGACCGGACTTTGGCCTTTTTCTTTTTGTACTTGGCACTATAACATGGCGACTTGTGCTTGTGTGAACAGTGCAAACAGAATTCCACTGTGCAGCGCATACGTGACAACAAAGAACCATTGAAATGAACGATTGAAGCTGGGTCTCTGGCGCTGTACGGCAGCAAACAGCCATGATGCTGCCCGGAAATAATTACAGACTATGAGGTCCTGTTTTGTAGGAAGACGTGCAAGCCATTTTATGGACCGCAGAATCGCATAAAACATAAAGGTATAATGTCCTGTAACTGCTTTTTGATGGCACAGGCTTGGTGGACTAAATTAATGGCCTTCTATGCTGTAAGGCCCTGTGGACATATATTGATTGAACACTAAATTTTAGGCTATCAATCCAGTAAATTGGAGTTATACTTTAACGGAAAGATAAATCAAAAACAAATCTACACAATCTTAAAATGCTGGAGGATGTGGATGAACAGGGAGGTAGAAAGGTTTAATTAATGGTCTTATTAAAAAAACCAGCGTGCGGGTGGACAAAGCCAAAAAATAAAAAGGTTTGCCTTTCTGATCTCTCCTAATTGATCGTGATTAACCCCTTATCTCTGGAATCTCATCGCTAAACCTTTCCACCCGTCTTTCCTCCTTTAAGATATCCTTTAAACTCTACCGCGTCAAAAACATTTTTTTGCTGAACGTTTGGGTCGCATTGATCCCTCTGTATGTTGTACCGAACTGATGAACACAATGTGAAAGGCACGACGTTGTTAAGAGCTATATTTTGTAGAACATTTATTTCCCAGTCTCAAAACAGGATGTCGGCCATTCAAGATTGAGATAAGACATTTCTTCATCCAAATGGCACTAAATTTTTGAAATTCATTACCCAGGATGGGTCGAGAGGCTCAAGGGTTGGGTATGTACAAGAATGAGGTTAACATTGTTTGAATCTTAATATCATCGAGAAACTTCCCCACCCTAGTCACTCTCTCATCCCGCAGCTACCATCTAGAAGAAGGTACATGAAACTAGGAATCATTACCGCCAGGTTCAAGAACAGCACCATCTTAAACCATCCTGGTCAACCCAACCTTACCACCAAACTGTTATGGATTTTGTATCGGGTTTTACCACATAGTGTGTGGCTTGCACCATTGTTAGGTTTAGAGATGCAGTGTGGAAACAGGCTTTTCGGCCTACCGTGTCCGCGCTGACCAGCGATCTCCCTACACTAACATTATCCTACACACTAGGAACAATTTACAGTTATTACCGAAGCCAATTAACCTACGAACCTGCACGTCTTCGGAGTGTGGGAGGAAACCAGGGGACCCAGAAAAAAAAACCACGCGGTCACGAGGGGGAACGTACAAACTCCGTACAGATAGCAGCGTAGTCAGTATCGAACCCAGGTCTCTGGTGTCGCAAGTCAACAATTCTACCATGCCACCCCTATTGTGGTCCAGTTTACCTGCGTATTTATTGCGTATTTATTTGTTGTGTTGTTGCATTTAATGTGCCTGTATAGTTGCAGCAAGGAAGGATTTCTATGTTCCAGTCATGGTACATTTCACCGTTAAACACTCTTGATTCTTGATTCCCGACCCTTGCCTGGAATGGTGGAGTAAGTGTGAGTTAGGTCAAATAGCCTGCTCTTGCATCCATACAGGTATCTTTCAAACCCGTAACACAAAGATTGTGTAGATTTGTTTTTGATTTATCTTTCCGTTAAAGTATAACTCCAATTTACTGGATTGATAGCCTAAAATTTAGTGTTCAATCAATATATGTCCACAGAGCCTTACATCACCACGTCCACATAAAGAAGAATTATAGAGGTTAATATCCAGTACTTTCACTAACTTGGAATGAATAGAAATCAAGCGCTGAAGACTAGCCAAGCTGTCAGGGAGTTTCAGAAGGAATTGAATCATAAAGACTTCTCCTGGTGCTTACGAAATATCGAGCCAGTTGAGTCCAAGGCTGGACACAGAATGTCTTCCTGAACTGTCCATTCAATTAATAATCTGTGTGCTTTTACAATAAAGGAATGTAGTTGAAGGCAAACAGCCATTGGAAACATGTCATCTGGCTTGGCAAAACATTGAGTACTTCCAATCTAATCCATTCAAAGACCCAGCGAGTGTTTGATAGCACACTGCTTGGCAGTCTGTCCTTAAACCATTTTGTTGTATCAGTTTCCTTTCATTAAATATTGGCAGGGATAGCATGGTCCCACCTCTCCAATGGAATACTAAACTACTGCTCCCAGCTGCCCTTGAAGCGGATAAGAAATTTTCCATTGCACCATTTGAGAAAGTGCAGGGAATTTGTCACTCCTTCTACCCTGGGCAATATTTATTCCTTAATCAACTTTTAAAAATATATATTATATTCTCTTTATCACGTTGCTCTTTATTGGAGCTTGCCGAACACAAATTAGCAGATATCTTTCCAAATTTCATTTGGGTGTTTCAAAACATACTGAAAGGGATAGGAAAGGTGCTATCAAAATGCAAGCCTTCTGACTCTAACCAAATATCAAAGTGCTGGAGGAACGCAGAGTAGGGGCATCAAGAACAAGAGGAGATAGGTTTACGGTGAGAGAGAAAAGATTTAATAGAGATCTGAGGGGCAAGTTTTTCACACAGAGGTAGTGGTTATATGGGTCTGAAGAAGGTATCTCAACCCGAAACATCACCTGTTCCTTTTCTCCAGAGATGTTGCCTGACCCGCTAAGTAACTCCGGCATTTTGTGTCTATCTTTACTGGATATATGGAATGAGCTGACAGAGGATGTAGTTGACGCAAATACTATAACAACTTCATAGAAGCATATAAATATAGAAAATAAGGTGCAGGAGGAGGCCATTTGGCTTGTTGAGCCTGCACCGCCATCCATTGTGATCATGGCTGACCATTCACAGTCAGTAACCCGTGCTCGCCTTCTCCCCATATCCCTTGATTCCGCGAGCCGCTAATTTGGACATTTGGACAGGTACATAAATAGGAAAGTGGGTAAAACTCAGGCAGGGGTGCTAGTGTAGATGGGGCAGCTTGGTCAGCAAGTAGGGCCGAAGGGCCTGTTTCCTTGCTGTATGAGTTTTTAACTCTAACTCAGCAGGCAAGGTAGTCTCTGCTGCGGGAAATGGACAGACCACGAGTTGGGTCAGGATACCCTTGTTCGGACTGAACGAACATCAACTGCCCGTTTCCCTCCACAGTACCTCCATCAGTTTGGTTTTTTTGCTCAGGATTCCTGCATCTGCAGTCTCTTGCATATCCCTCTCTCTCTCTCTCTCTCTTCTGCTGCTGAACTCCTCAACCGAGTCTGAGGCCTTCATTGTCATTCCTGTCCGTTTTTACAGATGGCAGCGACTGCTATCCGAGAGCCCATTGTTTAAGAATCTGCGCAAACGATAAAACAACAAAAGGTGGAAAGACGAGAGGGGCCGACTTGTGTCTGGGCCGGCTAATCATATTTCTGGAATTGTGCTTTGCATTGGAGGCCACAAGGCAATGATGATGAATGAAGCAAACTTAGTACTCGCCTTTGTCCGGGGGCTGACTGATGACACCCTGTTACTCTAGGGGGCTGCTGAATGTTTCGAGATCACAGACCAGATGAAGTGTAGCGAACTGGCTGTTGGACAGATGTTTTTAATCCGGCCCCATTACTGCGGTTTAAAATAGAGCAGATATTTCCATTTATCAGCTTTCATGTCCTCGTGAGATTGCAACTCACTTTTCAACCTACGTGACACCGCGGCTGCCTCGCTGCTCCAGCGACCCAGGTTCAATCCTAACCTCCACCGCTCTCAGCGCGGGGTTTGCACGATCTCCCTGTGACCGCATGGATCTCTCTGGTTTCCCTGGTCTGGTTTCCTCCTGCGATATCAACTTGCACATGGGTCAGCGGGTTAATCAGCGTTTGTAACTTGGACCGAATGTGTAGTCGGATTTGTGGAGAGTTGATAGGAGTGAGGAAAGAACAAAAAGGGATTATTGCCACTGGATCGAACCCAAGATGATCCAAATCAACTGGGGGCCTTATATTCACTGGAATTTAGAAGGATGAGAAGGGATCTTATAGAATTCTTAAGGGATTGGACAGGCTAGATGCAGGAAAAATGTTCCCGATGTTGGGGGAGGCCAGAACTAGGGGTCACAGTTTAAGAAAAAGGGGTAGGCCTTTTAGGACTGAGATGAGGAAAAACTTTTTCACCCAGAGAGTTGCGAATCTGTGGAATTCTCTGCCACAGAAGGCAGTGGAGGCCAATTTGCTGGATGTTTTCATGAGAGAGTTAGATATAACTCTTAGGGCTAACGGAATCAAGGGATATGGGGAGAAAGCAGGAACGGGGTACTGTTTTTGGATGATCAGCCATGATCATATTGAATGGTGGTGCTGGCTCAAAGGGCTGGATGGCCTACTCCTGCACCTATTGTGTCTTCTGTCAAAGCATCCAACTCAAGCACCATTTGATTCAATCCATTCAGTGGTCCTGCAGGCAACCAAACACCTTCAAGCCTGAAAACCTTTGCTAAAACATGTACAGCTTCATCACAAATAATATTTTAGTTTTAGTTTAGAAATACAGTGTGGAGATAGGCCCTTCGGCCCATCGAGTCCACGCCGACCATCGATCACCCGCACACTAGTTCCATGTTATCCCACTTTTGCATCCTACGCACTAGGGGCAATTAACCTACAGTCTTAAATGTCCTTGGGAGGTGGGAAGAAGCCAGGGCACCCGAGGAAAACCCACGAGGTCCCAGGGAGAACATACAACTTCTGCACAGACAGCACCCAGAGTCAAGATCGAACCGGGGTCACTGGTGCTGTGAGGCAGCAAGTCTACTACTGCGCCACTGTGCCATTCTAGCAACACACCTAATCGAATATACCTCTCTGTGGCACTATCTGCCAAGTCTCTTGCCTTCCATATTGTCACCCTGAAACTGCTGCCAACTAGCCAATCTCATGAGGTCCAGTGTCAGAGACGTCTCCACATTGCCTGTCTGACAGCCTAAAGCCAAACATTACCGCTAATCTGATCTGGGCTCAGCTGAGACACAAACAATATTATCAATTTTCCTGATTCAGATTACACTTGTTAATTTGCGTCTATTGTCCAAAGCTACAGAATGTAAATCGAGTGGAAACTCTTGCTCAGCGTGCCAGGTACATTTGCAATATCAGTAGACCCGCATTTTCCAATCTGCAACATCCCTTAGCTTCCAAGATTAGCTCTCACCAGGCACGATTTTCCACAACACTTTATTTGACTGCAGTCTTTTTCAGAGATGGTTAGCAACAATTACAATTTGCAAGGCATTTTGTTGGTGAGTGCTCTCTGGTACAGGAGGTACACTGCAACTTGGCTGGGCTACAGTCGTTGAGACAGGGAGACCCTTTTAGGGCTACGGGCAAGTGTTGGGGATGATGTCAAATACCTTAATATTGGGTAGCACGGAGGCACAGTGGTAATTATCATTCGGTATAGATTGTAAAGTATGTAGGGTTGTGTTAGTGGTCGGTGCGCTCGAAGGGCCTGTTTTCGCTCTGTATCTCTAAACTAAACTAAAAAAAGTGGCATGATGGTGATGTTACTGAAGCGGAGATGTGTAGGTCGGCACTGGTGACTCAGAGATCCATGCAAAGTCATTTACTGTAAATCCTACTTCCTTTCATCAGGCTCTTCAAAGGAGAAGTATTCAACAAAGACGTGTTCTTGCATGAGGAAAGCTCACAACCGAAATCATGGTCAAAGAGGGGACTGTGGAGATGTGTTTTAAGGCTGGAAGTGGTGAGGTTCAACAAGGGAATAATGCCCCTGTCCCACTTAGGAAACCTGAACGGAAACCTCTGGAGACTTTGCGCCCCACCCAAGGTTTCCGTGCGGTTCCCGGAGGTTCCCAGAGGTTTTTGTCAGTCTCCCTACCTGCTTCCACTACCTGCAACATCCGGCAACCACCTGCAACCTCCGGGAACCGCACGGAAACCTTGGGTGGGACGCAAAGTCTTCAGAGGTTTCCGCTCAGGTTTCCTAAGTGGGACAGGGGCATAACAGAGCTTAGGGCCTGAAGGTGCAGTCGGTTGATGACATTCCTGGAGAGTTCAAGGAAGCAGCTTAGAGCTTTTTAATTCATGAAGCAGGGCCATTGGCAAGCACAGAGGTGAAAGGTGAGCAACACTTGGCGAGACACAGGGGCAGATGAGATTAGGATGACTTGAAGCATAGAGTGGGTGGACAAAGGCAGGCAGATGTGCATGGGAATAATGGAGGCAGTAATAGCAGGGATGAAGTCCATCAATCTCTGTCGGTGGTTGTTTTACAACATCCACGGCCTTTGGATTTAGTACTTAGATTTTCCCTGAAGTAAAAAGAAAGTTAATCACTACTTGGATTAGTAAACTTGAAAAGATTTCAGGTTATATCAAAGGGATGTGATTGATTATAAGAGTACCAGAAAAATATAAAGTGTGGCTCTTGTCTTAACCCAGCTGGATGGAGATGAAAGAATTTTGGCTTCTCAGGCCTGAGACTTTCTTGGTGCTTGGCTTCTGATTATTCCAGATTAATCTTGCAGCAAAGTTAAATCCTTTGCCGTGAAGGTCCATGTAAATGAATAAAGGGCCTGTCCCACTGTATGAGGTAATTCAAGAGTTCTCCCGAGTTTTCCCCTGATTCAAACTCGGAGAATGTCCGCAGCGGGTCCGTAGGAGTTCGTGGATGTCTCGTAGCGGCTCGTACGAGTAAAAAGTAAAATATTTTTTCATCACGAGTATTTTTTTACTCGTGGACATTTTTCACAGTGTTGAAAAAACGTCACGAGTTTACCGGATGTCCCGAGTACCTACCGTTACTCGTACGAGCCGCTACGAGACATTCACGAACTCCTACGGATCCGCTACGGACATTCTCCGAGTTCGAATCAGGGGAAAACTCCGGAGAACTCTTGAATTACCTCGTACAGTGGGACAGGCCCTTTAGCAAACTAAGCTCTCACATGAAGTAAACAATGTAGGTTAAGGCAAAGCAGATTCAACGAACGTTCCTATGATACATCCAATCTTGGAATCATAACTTGCTCAAGCTTTGTTCTTCAAACAGAAGGATTAGACCCTCAGTTTTTCCCACACATGCATTATTTCTTTTAAAGAACCTTAGTTGCCAGAGAAGATTCTTCCCAACTATTTTTTGCGCCAGTTTTATTTTAATTAAGACATAAATTGCTTGTCAACTCTCAATATTTTTTACTTGTGCTAACATTTTGCAAGATGAGATATCAGTGCCACTGCTACTGAAGCGAATTAATCAGGATGAATCAGTATACGTGTAGGAAGGAACTGTAGGCAACAGTTTGTAAATCTGGGTAGTCATAATTCTACATGCTTGGACATTGTGTGTGGTGTACCACAGGGGTCAGTGCTGGGCCCAAAATTATTTATCATGTACATAAATGATATTTGTAATGTGTCCAATGTCTTGAGGCTGGTTTTGTTTGCAGATGATGCAAATATTTTTTGTTCTGGGGAAAATTTAAAACAGCTATTGGATAAAATAATAAAAGAAATGGGTAAATTGAAAATATGGTTTGATAGGAATAAAATTTCATTAAATCTGAGTAAAACTAAAATAATGTTATTTGGTAATTGTAGAATAAATACACTAGTAAGTATAAAGATAAATGGGGTGGAAGTTGAAAGAGTGCATGAAAATAAATTTCTTGGGGTTATAATTGACGATAAAATAAGCTGGAAATCACATATTAAACATGTAAAATTAAAATTGTCAAAAAGTATCTCTGTTTTATACAAAGCCAAGCAAGCTCTGGATTACAAATCACTCCGTATTCTTTATTGTTCATTAATTTTACCCTACTTAAATTATTGTGCAGAAGTCTGGGGTAATAACTATAAAAATTCGATACACTCATTAACCATGATGCAAAAAAGAGCAATTCGTATTATCCATAATGCTAAGTATCTGGGTCATACGAATCCATTATTTTTAGAGTCAAAATTATTAAAATTAGAAGATTTGGTTACATTCAAAACAGCTCAGATAATGTTTAGGGCCAAAAATAAAAATTTACCTGGAAACATTCAAAAATTATTTAACGAGCGTGTGGGGGGTTACAATTTAAGAGGAATATTTAACTTTAAGAAACAAAAAGTCCGTACGACTAGAAAAACCTTTTGTATTTCGGTTTGTGGAGTAGGAGTGTGGAATAAATTGCAATGCATTAAAGCAATGCACAAACATGAATCATTTTAAAATGATATATAAAAAAATAATTTTCATGGGGTACAGGGATGGAGGGGATGGTTGACAAGTGGGGGTTAGTGTTTATCTATTGCTTTACTATTGTTTACTTATGTTTGGGTACTTCAGTTATGAAGTTTGTATGTACATAATAGTTGTATGTATATATATGTCTGTAGGTATTATGGGAAATTGCCTAGGGTAGTATTATTATTAGTAATTAATTGATTTTTAAATATGGTAGAAGTGCTGGGGAAAAGGGGTGAGATTTAATAAGTTATTCTTCTTCTCACTCCTTTTCGAGCTTGTACAGACAGAGTTGGACATTGGAACTGCTTTTGTTCTTCTCATTGCTTTGTAAATATTGATTGTAATGTCCAATTGTTTGATAATTTCGATTTTGTTACTATTAATGTCTTTAATGTCTTTACTTGTTTGGAATAAATAAATAAATAAATAAATAAATAAATAAATAGATGCTGGTTTAAACCGAAGATAGACACAAAATGTTGGTGTAACAGGCAGCATCTCTGGAGTGTAAAAATGTTTTTCTCATCTCGATCCTAAAAGATTTCCCCCTTATCCTTAAACTGTGACCCCTTGTTCTGAACTTCCCCAACATCGGGAACAATCTTCCTGCATCTAGCCTGTCCAACCCCTTAAGAATTTTGTACGTTTCTATAAGATCCCCCCTCAATCTTCTAAATTCTAACTAGTACAAGCCGAGTCTATCCAGTCTTTCTTCATATGAAAGTCCTGACATCCCAGGAAACTGGTGAACTTTCTCTGTACTCCCTCAATGGCAAGAATGTCTTTCCTCTGATCTCTGACTTGGCAGCAATGGTTGATAACTTTATTGACCTATGAAGATAGAAGTCATATGGCACAAAGGAGACACTCAGGCTCTTCAGCATGTGCTTGCTCAATGCACGAGTTTCCCCAATTGGAAAATCTCTTTCATCCTGATTTCACTCTGTGAGTTTAGTTTAGTTTTTGTTTATTATTGGCACGGATACCAAAGTACAGTGAAAAGGTTTTGCTTGCACGCTATCCTGTCAAAGAAAAGACTAGACATGAATTTAATCAAGCTGTCCACAGTGGACAGATTAAGGATAAAGGGAACAACATTTAGTGCAAGGAGGGGACAATATTTAGTGCATTGAAGTCCGATTAAAGAATTGGAAGTTTGGAAGTTAGGTCTTCCAATGAGGAAAATGTTTTTCTGAACTAAAACTATAGTAACTGCAAGATTTTACTAGAATTGCAGGTATGAGCTCACCTGTGTATTTCCTAATAGACAGTAAGATGTCTTTCTTCTTTTTTCTTGTGGTACAGCATGGAAACAGTCCCTTCAGCCAACCGAGTCCAACCTGACCATCGATCAACGGTACACTAGCTCCTGGTTAACCCTCTTTGACATTCTCACACAGAGGGGCAATTTACAGGAGGCAAACTCACACACTTTTGGGACGTGGAAAGAAACCTTACTCAGATTTAATTTATAACCAGAAAAACGACTAAATTGATTAAGTAGAGCTACTATTGCCAGAATAGATTTCTCAGTGTTAGAAATGAATAATAACTGTTATTTTAATCATTACTTTTTCGTTGTTTTGTTTTTGCTTTTGAAAAAAAACGAATAAAAAGATTTTAAAAGAAAAGAAAGGGAAAACCTGAGCACCTGGAGAAAACCCATGCGGTCACAAGGTCCGCCCAGACAGCACGCGTAGGCAGGATCGAACCCAGGACTTTGGCACTTGTAAGGCAGCAGCTCTACCGCTGTGCCTCCGTGCTACCCGATATTAAGGTATTTGGTTACGGAGGCAATGTGGAAAATATCTAATGTTGAAATTGATGGCTTTGGCACAAAGTGACCAAGGGGCACTTGGAATCCTCCGCTTCAAAGGTGGATAGTGCTGCAAGGTTGATAGTATATGAGATCAGTTCCCCATCTGCTTGCTTCCATTCATATTCTGGGACCTGCTCTATGGTTCTCTTCAAACTAATTTTCCATTGTTTGTTTTAGAATCATGACACAAGCCCAAATTGAAGTCTGCAGACTGTTCACCTAAATATATTAAACCTGGGAGCTTTGTCTAACAGCAGACAGGTTCTGGGACCTTTACACATGTAGTGTTGATGTCAAATGGATTACAATGGGCAGGTTAATGAATTAACACCCCTTCCCATTCCAATACTGACTTTTCTGTCCCAGGCCAGCTCCACTGTCAGTGTGAGACTGAACGCAAATTGACCTACAACCCTGTAAGTCTTTGGAATGTGGTAGGAAACCAGAGAGCCCAGAGAAAACCCACGCGGTTACAGGGAGAACGTACAAACTCCGTATAGACAGCGCCCATAGTCAGGATTGAACCTGGGTCTCTCGGACTGTCCTGTAGTCAGGATCGACCCCGGGTCTCTGGCACTGTAAGGCAGCAACTCTACCGCTGCCCCACCCTGTCACCCTATATGAATATATGAATATAGGAATATAGAACGTAGAACAGTACAGCATTGGAACAGGCCTCCCAGCCCATGATGTCTGTGTCGAACATGATGCCACGATGCACTACTCTCATCTGCCTGCACGTGATCCATAGCCCTCCATTCCCTGCTTATACATGTGCCGTTCCAAAACCCTCTGCTGTCGTGTCCGCCACCACCACCAACTTTTCCTTCTGCTGTCACTGATCAACTGATGTCAGCTCACACTTCCAGCAGCAAGCAGCTCTGGCTGAAACAGTAATTGCCCAAGGGAACTCCACCAGCAGAGCTCCCCTGCGCTGGATAGTTCAAAGACAACGCAATCTATATCCATCAGGCTTCTTTCCCCTGCCCCTCATCTCCAGCCCATCAATTATTGTCAGGAATGAAAACACTCTCAAGACTTTCCATTTCCTGTTTTTTTTCCTGACTTGGCAATCAGCAGCCTGATTAGAGCCGGCACTGAGGGCACATGCCCATGGCTGTTCAACAAACCACACTCTCAGCACAAAGTCTCCATCTCACACCCTTCCCTTCAAAGACAGCCCCTTCCCACAACCAGAGGAAAATGTATGTGGTGTGGATAGAAGTTAGGGTGGTGTGTGTGTGTGTGTGTGTGTGTGTGTGTGTGTGTGTGTGTGTGTGTGTGTTTGTGTGTGTGTGTGTGTGTGTGTGTGTGTGTATGTGTGTCAAAGTGTGTGCATATGTGTGCGTGCGCATTTATTTGTCTGTGCTTGTGCATGTGTATCTGTGTGTGTGTGTGCAAGCGTGTGTATGTATGTCGGAGTGAGTGTGTGTGCTTATGTGTGCGTGTGTGTTTCCGTGTGTGTATACTGTATGTGCGTGTGTGCATATATGTGCGTGTGTGTGTTTGTTCGTGTGTGTGCGTGCATGAGTGTGTTCTTGTATGAGCACGCCTGGTTACGGTAAAATTGTACATTGTCCCTAGTGTGTAGGATAGTGCTAGTGTACGGGATTCACTGGTCGGCGCGGGCTCAGTGGGCCGAATGGTCTGGTTCCATGCTGTATCTCCAAAGTTCAAATGAACAGTAGTTTGTGGATTTCTGTGGGCTGAAGAATGTTGTTGCTTTGCCAGTTGTTCCATTTAACGGGGGTTAGTATGAACTGTCTTTCTGCAGCTGTTTATAGACAATAGACAATAGGTGCAGGAGTAGACCATACGGCCCTTCAAGCCAGCACCGCCATTCAATGCGATTTAAGGCTCTTGCGATCTGGGATAAGGTATATAGGGGTTTTAGGAAGGAACTGCAGATGTTCCTGGTGCTGGAGTAACTCAGCGGGTCAGGCAACATCTCTGGAGAAAAGAAATAGGTAACATTTCGGGTCGAGACCCTTCTTCAGACTGAGAGTCAGGGGATATATGAAAAGGTATATAGAACAAATGAATGAAAGATATGCAAAAGAAGGAAAAAAAGTGTTGATAGACACAAAAAGCTGGAGTAACTCAGTGGGTCAGACAGCATCTCTGGAGAAAAGGAATAGGTGACGTTTCGGGTCGAGACATTACCTATGCCGTTTCTCCAGATATGGTGTCCGACCCGCTGAGTTACTCCAGCTTTTTGTGTCTATCTTCAGCTAAAACCAGCATCTAAAGTTCTTTCCCAAACAAAAGTGTTATCTGGAGCTCAACTCAGTCTCCAATTAGCCTGCCGGGTAGCCGGCTAGCTTCCTTGGATTCTGCCCTGCACCAATTTCCAGGAGGAATTAGAACTGTTTGTGAAGACGGTACATGCCACCATGACACTTCCCTTTGCCTCCCCTCCTCTCCGAGCATCAAAGGCACAAGGCAGCCAAGCGTGCCAGACAACACGCCCTGCTGTTTACTGCATCCACTCCCCAGTGGCCCTCGGACAGGACGGGCAAGTTTGCTGCTGGCCTCCAAGCTACTTATCAGGGCAACATCTCAGAAGTCGATTTGAACAAGCTGCTTCAGTATTTACTTTGTTCATCAAAAGAGAAGATCCAGATTTACAGATTACCAGGGTTGACGGGCAGAGAGAGAGCAGTATAGACTCACAGAGTCAAAGTGCAGGTAAACAGGCCCTTCGGCCCAACTTCCCCATGCCCACCAAGTTGCTCCACCTATGTTAATCCCACCTACCTGCATTTGGCCCATATCCCTCTTAACCTTTGGTTTCCATGTGCCTGTCCAATTGTCTTTTAAATGTTATAGTACCTGCCTCAACTATCTCCTCTGGCAGCTCGTTCCATTTACCCACCACCCTCTGTGTGGATAACGTTGCCCCCTCGGGTTCCTATTGAAGCTTTCTCCCTCACCTTAAATCTATGCCCTCTGGTTCTTGATTCCCCTACTCTAGGTACAAGACCCATTCACCCTATCTATTCCCTTCATGATTTTATACACCTCTCATCCGAGGTCACTGGAATCATGAGGCAGCAGCACTACCCGCTGCGTCGCTGATCGCAGTACAAATCTGGGCCCCATCTTTGGTCTTCCCAACAAAAGGGAAAGACTAGGGCAGCACAGTGGTGCAGCTGCCTCTCAGCACCAGAGACCTAGGCTCGATCCTGACTACGCGTGCTGTCTGTGTGGAGTTTGCACGTTATCCCCGTGACCGTGCGCGTTTTCTCCGTATGCTGCGGTTTCCTCCCACATTCCAAAGACGTGCTGGGTTTGTAGGTTAATTGGCTTCTGTAAATTGCCCCTAGTGCGTAGGATGAGAATGTGTGATAGCATGGCCCAGCCCCAAGCAGCCCAGCCCCAAGCAACCCAGCCCCAAGCAGCGCAGCCCCAAGCAGCCCAGCCCCAAGCAGCCCAGCCCCAAGCAGCCCAGCCCCAAGCAGCCCAGCCCCAAGCAACTAGTATGAACGGGTGATCGCTGGTCGATATGGACTCGGTGGGCAGAGGACCTGTTTCCGTGCTGTATCTCTAAACAAAACTAAACTAAACTAAACTAAACCAAACTAAACTAAACTAAAGATAGACACAAAAAGCTGGAGTAACTCAGCGGGACAGTCAGCATCTCTGGAGAGAAGGAATGGAGATGTTTCGGGTCAGATCCTTCTAATTAAATCTTCCCTGCAGTTGTCCTAACATTAGGTGCATTGATCCTGCCTTTGGCCAGCAGTATGCTGATGTTGCACTGGTCTTATAGGGATCAAAGTATCAAAGGTATCAAAGGTATTTTATTGGTCACATTAACATACACCTAGGTGTAGTGAAGTGAAATGCTTCTTGCCATTTTGCAGCACATAAAGAAGGAATACAGACATAAGATTAATAAGAGTTTTAAACATAAAGAACATCCCCCCACAATGGTTCCCATTATGAGGGAAGGCACAAAGTCCAGTCCCCAACCCGTTCACCCATAGTCGGGCCTATTGAGGCCTCCACAGTTGCCTCTACGGAGGCCCGATGTTCCAGGCCGTTCTCGCCGGGTGATATTGCTCCGGCGTCGGGAGAGTCCTCTCAGCGGCTTGGGAACCCTGGAACGGCCGCTTCCGTACTGGAGGCCGCGGCTTCCGAAGCCAACAAGGCCGCGCCGGTTGAAGCTCCACAACTGGCGATCTCATCTAGAGATCCCAGGCTCCCGGTGTAAAGTTCAGCGCCGCCGCCCGCAGCTGGTCGCTCCACAGTCCCGCCCTCCGCGATGTTTTCCTCAGCGATCTTCAGCTCACCGGAGTTCCAGCGCGGCGACCCGGGCAAGGCATCGCCCGCTCCGCGATAGCGCTCCAGCGCTGTGGCGCCGCCGAAGCCGAGGTTCTGGGCGGTCCCCGACAGGAAACGCCGCTCCAGGCCCGCTGGTAGGCCGCGAGGACAGGTCGAAGCTGCAGCCCGGAGAAAAGCTGCCTCTCCGACCAGGTAGGGACCCTGAAAGATAGTTTCCCCCTTCCCCCCTTCCCCCCACACCCCACATAAAAAGTCTAGACCACCAAACAAAACACTTTAACTAACTGGGGCAAGTATTAACTTGACTCAGTCTGGGTATATCCCCTCTACGCTTTGAGCAATCTGGTCTGGGGCTCTGAGGCTAGGCCAACAAGGGGAGCAGTGAAAATGTGTCGGAAGGAACTGCAGATGCTGAATTATACTGAAAATGGACACAAAATGCTGGAGTAACTCAGCGGGTCACGCCGCATCTCTGGAAAAAAGGAATAGATGACGATTCGGGTCGAGACTCTTCTTTAGACCAGGAGAGCTGGAGGCTTTGATCCAGACTCGGTGGGTGGCACGGTGGTGCGACGGTGGAGTTGCTGCCTTACAGTGCCAGAGTCCTGGGTCTCTGACTGCGGGTGCTGTCTGTACAGAGTTTGTACGTTCTCCCCGTGTGGGTTTTCTCCAGATGCTCTGGTTTCCTCCCACACTCCAAATATGTGTAGGTTTGTAGGTTAATTGGCTTCGGTGAAAAAAATCGTAAATTGTCCCTAATGTGTAGGAGAGTGCTGGTGTAATAGTGATCGCTGGTCGGCGCGGACTCGGTTGGCCAATGGGCCTGATTCCATGCTGTATCTCTAAACTGAAGAAGGGTCTCGACCTGAATCGCCAGAGATGCTGCCTGTCCCATTGAGTTACTCCAGCTTTTTGTGTCTATCTTCGGTTTAAACCAGCATCTGCAGCCCCTTCCTAAACTCAGCTGGACCTGGTAAATCTGTCTGCCTCACATCTCCTGTGAAACATCAGGCAGCACTGAACTTGATTAAAGGTACAGTTTTCCATAACCTGTCCACCAAGACACTGAACAGTGCATCTGTCTCTTGGCAGCATAGTCAGAGGCCCCTTGTACCAGGAGAGGTGAACTTGCTCTCTGGAAGAGCAGCCTCCAGTTCCCATCTGAACGGTATGTCCCCAACCACTATTCTCTCCAATAAATAATTACATTAACACATAAACTGTATAAAACATACTGTACGCCTCGCTCAAACAGCCCCTGACACGGTGCAGTCGAGACAGAAGCAACTCCTACCGTTCTGTGTCTCTCTGAAAGAAAGTTAAACGACTTGCCTTTGCATAGCACCGTTCAAATCCCTTGCACACAAAGCACTTTAAAGCCAATGAAACACTGTACCTTTGAAGGGTAATCAAAAGTGATCACTATAATGCAAGACTCAGTCTGAAGAAGGGTCTCGACCCGAAACGTCACCTATTTCCTTCGCTCCATAGATGCCGCCTCACCCACTGAGTTTCTCCAGCATTTTTGTCTACCTTCGATTTTTCAGCATCTGCAGTTCCTTCTTAAACTCTAATGCAAGAAATGAGGCAGCGAAATGGGGCGGCACGGTGGTGCAGCGGTAAAGTTGATGCCTTACAGCGCCAGAGACCCAGATTCGATCCTGACTACGGGTGCTGTCTGTACGGAGTTTGTACGTGCTCCCCGTGAACTGTGTGGGTTTTATCCGGGTGCCTCCCACACTACAAAGACATACAGCCTTGTAGGCTAATTTGCTAGGCTAATCAGCTGGCTATAATTGTAAATTGTCCCAAGTGTGTGCGGGATAGTGTTAGTGTGCAGGAATCGCTGGTCGGTGCAGAGTTGGTGTTTCCACAGTGTGTATCTCAACTAAACTAAAACAAAACTTCCACTAAACTAAGATTCCTCAACGGGGCTGTGTTCACTACATTCCCATTCACTGCATACTGTTCATCACCCCACTCCCACTGCCTCCTTCTCTGCCCCATCGCTCCCTCCTCCCTGCCCCTCACTCGCCCTTATTCCCCACTCCCCCTCACTGCTCCATTCACTCCACATTCACTGCCCATCACTTCCCCCTCATCTCCTCCCTCGATGTTCCCCCATTCACTCCTTGCTCCCCATCACTCCCCTGTTAGTGTTCTACTTATTACCCAATTTATTCACCCCTCACTCCCTCTCAAATCCACCTCACGTCCCCCTCACCTCCCCTCGTTCCTATCTTTCCTTCCCTTAGCTTCTCCTCACATCCCCTCACTCCCTCTCACCTCTCCCTCACGTCCCCTCTCTTCCCCATGTTACTTCTTCACTTCCTCCTCATCTCTCCGCATTCCCTCAACTCCTCCACTCGCCCCTCTCTTCATTCCCCGATCTAGATGGACCTGGAGGTTAAACCCTAGTTGTGTTGGTTTAAGTTAGTTAATTAAGTTTATTGTCACGGTTACAGTGAAAAGCTTTACTGGGCTTTATCTTCCACTAGGCCATTATAGGGCCACAGTTTATGAATAAGGAGTAAACCATTTAGAACGGAGACGAGGAAACACTTTTTCTCACAGAGAGTGGCGAGTGTGGAATTCTCTGCCTCAGAGGGCGGTGGATGCTTTCAAGAGAGAGCTAGATAGGGCTCTTAAAAATAGCGGAGTCAGGGGATATGGGGAGAAGGCAGGAACGGGGTACTGATTGGGGATGATCAGCCACGATCATATTGAATGGCGGTGCTGGCTCGAAGGGCCAAATGGCCTACTCCTGCACCTATTGTCTATTGTATATTGTCCATTCCCTTTATCCTATATCTATGTACACTGTGGACAGTGAAAGGCCTGCACAGTGTGGATGTGGAGAGGATGTTTTCACTAGTGGGTGAGTCTAGGACCAGAGGCCATAGCTTCTGAATAAAAGGACAAGGAATTTCTTAGGTCAGAGAGTGGTGAATCTGTGGAATTCATTGCCACAGACGGCTATGGTGGCCGTCAATGGATATTTTTCCATGGCAGCAGCTCTACCGCTGCACCACTGTGTTGCGAGGTTACAGTGTTTAAACCTGCTATAAATAATAGGCACAAAATGCTGGAGTAATTCATCGGGACAGGCAGCATCTCTGGAGAGAAGGAAAGAGTGACGTTTCGGGTCATGAAACGTCACCCACTCCTTCTCTCCAGAGGTGCTGCCTGGCCCGCTGAGTTACTCTAACATTTTGTGTCTATCCTTGGTTTAAACCAGCATCTGCAGTTCATTTCCTGCACATTTTGCCTGCTATCAGTAAGGTTATTTGCAACTCCTCCGTGTGCCGATATCGATCAGAAACACAAGAGACTTATCATCTATAAGTGCTTTTTTATTTTTGGAAAAGTCAAATTGCCCTATTCACGTTAATGAACGCTTGTTGTGGCAACGGAGAACCGGTGTCAACACTTGCCATTTGCACAGCATTCTCTGCCGCACACACACAATAGCCCCGAACATTAAACCCTGTAAATGATTCAGATCCATCACTGATACAACATGAAACGCTTTGTTTTTCACAAGCTGGCCCGATGTGGATTGCATGGAAGTTTTATTTTAAAAGGGGTATTCCCCTGATTCCGATATCTTTTTGAATCAGGCAGCTAAACTGTGGAGAGAAATAATCTTTCAGGCCTCAGCGTCCGCTAAATATATAACCATATAACCATATAACAATTACAGCACAGAAACAGGCCATCTCGACCCTTCTAGTCCGTGCCGAACACGTATTCTCCCCTAGTCCCATATACCTGCGCTCAGACCATAACCCTCCATTCCTTTCCCGTCCATATAACTATCCAATTAATTTTAAATGATAAAAACAAACCTGCCTCCACCACCTTCACTGGAAGCTCATTCCACACAGCCACCACTCTCTGAGTAAAGAAGTTCCCCCTCATGTTACCCCTAAACTTCTGTCCCTTAATTCTCAAGTCATGTCCCCTTGTTTGAATCTTCCCTACTCTGAGTGGGAAAAGCTTATCCACGTCAACTCTGTCTATCCCTCTCATCATTTTAAAGACCTCTATCAAGTCCCCCCTTAACCTTCTGCGCTCCAAAGAATAAAGCCCTAACTTGTTCAACCTCTCTCTGTAACTTAGTTGCTGAAACCCAGGCAACATTCTAGTAAATCTCCTCTGTACTCTCTCTATTTTGTTGACATCCTTCCTATAATTAGGCGACCAAAATTGTACCCCATACTCCAGAATTGGCCTCACCAATGCCTTGTACAATTTTAACATTACATCCCAACTTCTATACTCAATGCTCTGATTTATGAAGGCCAGCACACCAAAAGCTTTATTTACCACCCTATCTACATGAGATTCCACTTTCAGGGAACTGTGCACAGTTATTCCCAGATCCCTCTGTTCACCTGCATTCTTCAATTCCCTACCATTTACCATGTACGTCCTATTTGGTTTGTCCTGCCAAGATGTAGCACCTCACACTTATCTGCATTAAACTCCATCTGCCATCTTTCAGTCCACTCTTCCAACTGGCATAAATCTCTCTGTAGACTTTGAAAATCTACTTCATTATCCACAACCCCACCTATCTTAGTATCATCTGCATACTTACTAATCCAATTTACCACACCATCATCCAGATCATTGATGTACATGACAAACAACAGTGGACCCAACACAGATCCCTGTGGCACCCCACTAGTCACTGGCCTCCAACCTGACAAACAACCATCCACCATTACTCTCTGGCATCTCCCATTCAGCCACTGTTGAATCCATCTTGCTACTCCACCATTAATACCCAACCATTGAACCTTCTTAACCAACCTTCCATGAGGAACCTTGTCAAAGGCCTTACTGAAGTCCATATATACAACATCCACTGCTTTACCCTCATCAATTTCCCGAGTAACCTCTTCAAAAAATTCAAGAAGATTAGTCAAACATGACCTTCCAGGCACAAATCCATGTTGACTGTTCCTAATCAGACCCTGTTTATCCAGATGCTTATATATATTATCTCTAAGTATCCTTTCCATTAATTTGCCCACCACTGACGTCAAACTAACAGGTCTATAATTGCTAGGTTTACTCTTAGACCCCTTTTTAAACAATGGAACAACATGCGCAGTACGCCAATCCTCCGGCACTATTCCCGTTTCTAATGACATTTGAAATATTTCTGTCATAGCCCCTGCTATTTCTACACTAACTTCCCTCAATGTCCTAGGGAATATCCTGTCCGGACCTGGAGACTTATCCACTTTTATATTTCTCAAAAGTGTCAGTACTTCCTCTTCTTTGAATCTCATAGTTTCCATAGCTACTCTACTTGTTTCCCTTACCTCACATAATTCAATATCCTTCTCCTTGGTGAATACCGAAGAAAAGAAATTGTTCAATATCTCCCCCATCTCTTTTGGCTCTGCAGATAGCTGTCCACTCTGACTCTCTAATGGACCAATTTTATCCCTCGTTATCCTTTTGCTATTAATATAGCTGTAGAAACCCTTTGGGTTTACTTTCACCTTACTTGCCAAAGCAACCTCATATCTTCTTTTAGCTTTTCTAATTTCTTTCTTAAGATTCTTTTTACATTCTTTATACTCCTCAAGCACCTCATTTACTCCATGCTGCCTATAATTATTGTAGATCTCCCTCTTTTTCCGAACCAAGTGTCCAATTTCCCTTGAAAACCATGGCTCTTTCCGATTTTTACAATTTCCTTTCAACCGAACAGGGGCATAAAGATTCTGTACTCTTAAAATTTCACCTTTAAATGTACTCCATTTCTCTTCCACATCTTTCCCATAAAACAAACTGTCCCAATTTACTCCTTTTAAATCCTTTCGCATCTCCTCAAAGTTAACCTTTCTCCAATCAAAAATCTCAACCCTAGGTCCAGTTCTGACCCTCTCCATAATTATATTGAAACTAATGGTATTGTGATTACTGGTCCCGAACTGTTCCCCAACGCATACCTCTGCCACCTGACCCGTCTCATTTCCTAACAGGAGATCCAGTACCCTTCTCTATTAGGTACTTCTATGTATTGCTGCAAAAAACTATCCTGCACACATTTTACAAACTCCAACCCATCCAGCCCATTTACAGAATGTGTTTCCCAGTCTATGTGTGGAAAATTGAAATCTCCCACAATCACTACCTTGTGCTTACTACTAATATCTGCAATCTCCTTACATATTTTCTCTTCCAATTCTCGCTCCCCATTTGGCGGTCTATAATACACCCCTATAAGTGTTGCTACCCCTTTCCCATTTCTCAATTCCACCCAAATAGCCTCCCTAGACGAGCCCTCTAATCTATCCTGCCAAAGAACTGCTGTAATATCTTCCCTGATAAGCAATGCAACACCTCCACCTCTTGCCCCTCCAATTCTATCACACCTGAAGCAACGAAATCCTGGAATATTTAGTTTCCAATCACAGCCCTCCTGCAACCATGTTTCACTGATCGCCACAACATCATACTTCCAGGTGTCAATCCAGGCTCTAAGTTCATCCACCTTTCTTACAATGCTCCTAGCATTAAAATATACACATTTAAGAAACCCACCCTCTCTTATTCTCTGTTTATTGTCTTTTTCTTCTCTCTCCCCTACATTTTGGGTCAGAGTGCTACCATTCTCTGCCTCCTGCCTCACACACTGACTGCTAGCTTTCCCAATTTGAGTCCCTCCCCCCAACCATACTAGTTTAAAGTCTCCCCAGTAACCTTTGCAAATCTCCCCGCCAGGATATTGGTCCCCCTCGAGTTCAAGTGCAACCTGTCCTTTCTGTACAGGTCGCACCTTCCCCAAAAGAGGTCCCAATGATCCAGAAACTTGAATCCATACCCACTGCACCAGTCCCTCATCCACTCATTTATCCTCCACCTCGCTCCATTCCTACTCTCACTGTCGCGTGGCACAGGCAGTAATCCTGAGATTGTTACCTTTGCAGTCCTTCTCCTTAACTCTCTACCTAACTCCCTAAATTCTTCTTTCAGGACCTCTTCTCCTTTTTTACCTATGTCGTTGGTACCTATATGTACCACAACTTCAGGCTCCTCTCCCTCCCATTTCAGGAATTCTTGGACCCGTTCAGACACATCCCTGACCCTGGCACCAGGGAGGCAAACTACCATCCGGGTCTCTTGTCTCTAAATGGGGTGTAAAGTGAAGGTGATGGTACATGAGAGGCTGAGATTGCTCCTGTGTTGCTCCTTTACACCATCCTAAACATGCGGTCCTTCCACCACTGGCAACAGTGTGTGGCATCGACAAAAGACATCTCAGCTGCATCAACACCATCTCCCGAGAACGACTCCCAAGAATAGTTCAGATTTAGTTCAGAGATACAGCACGGAAACAGCCTCCTCAGCCCACCGAATCCACACCAACCATTGATCACCCATTTCACACACATCGCAAAGGCGGGGGCCAGGGAAAACGGGGGAGCGCTGTCTGAAATTCACACCCGCGATGAACAGGAACGTTAAAGACGGCTGCCTAGTGTACGGTAAGTCCTTTAGAGAGCGAAGGGCCTGTTCTTGTGCTGTACTGTTCTATGTTTAATATTCCATGTATCTTGACTAAACCCTGTCAGCCACAGGCTGGGAAAAGTGAAATTTATCCCAACCTGTTCCTGACATTCCATGGACCTAGCAGCTAACAGTTCTTCCAGCCCGATGGTCAAATCCTCATTAACCATCGATCCACAACGGGAAGATGGGTCCCAACCTGAAGACGTCACCTGCACATTCCCTCCACAGATGTTGACGGACCTGCTGAGTTCTTCCAGCAATTCGCGTTTTGCTCCTGATTGCAGCATCAGCAGTTTCGCTCAGTTTAGTTTAGAGATACAGTGTGGAAACAGGACCATGAGCAACATCTGGTGACCATCAGTAGGCCTGAGAAATTAGTTACCTGTGTGTGTTGTGTTCCTGCATCTGGCCAAATCGTGTTGGGTGCAATTATAAAAATTGTTCGGAGGACTGTTGTAGTGAGAAAGCCCGACCACAAGAAACAAACTGGTCCCAAGGTCCCGTCAAAGTGCAGGGGTCAGCGGCGGTGAGTTTAGTTTAGAGACACAGCGTGGAAACAGCCCACCGAGTCCGCGCCGACCAGCAATCCCCGCACATTAACACTACCCTACACACACTAAAGGACAAGTTTTACATTTATACCAAGCCAATTAATCTACAAACCTGTACGTCTTTGGAGTGTGGGAGGAAACCAGAGATCCCAGAGAAAACCCACACAGGTCACGGGGAGAACGTACAATATCTGTACAGACAACACCCATAACCTGGATCCCTGCCGCGGTAAGGCAGTAACTCTACCGCTGCGCCACTGTGCCACCCACTGTTTTGTTTTTTCCTCTGGGGGTGCGGGGGAGAGAGTTTCTTGTCTCACTATATACAGTCTTGTTCCTGCTAATTTCTCCAGCCCTCCAGTTCTCTCTGCCTCCTAAGCTTCTGAAATGGTGCCCGTCCTCGACTTGAATCTCTACAGCGTTGGCCGCTATGCCTTCCGTGGCCAGGGTCCGAAATTACGCAATTGCCTCACCAAACCTCTCCACTTTAATGATGTGTTCTGTTTGACCAAGGTTTTGGCCACTAGTCCTGACGTCTCCCTAGTGTGCAATACTGATTGCCACTGCTCCTGCGATACACCTTGGAACATTTTGCTGGATGTTATGTGAATGCTAGTTATTTTTACGCACTGCCCGTGCTGCCGATCAACAGAACTTCTTACATCAGCAGTTTCCTAGACTGAAACATAAAGCAAACACACTGGCCTGGGAATCTCTCCCAACTTCTGTTCTGCTTGGCACTTTCAAATGCCTGGCAATATGTGTTCTGCCCTTGGGACCCAAGTAGAGCAGCCTTACTGGCCCACATCAATCCAATGTAACTCTTTCAGCCCTGAGGCAGTCATGTAAAGCTATTTGCTTTGTTAAGTTCATAAGTTCATAAATCATAGGAGGAGAATTAGGCCATTCGGTCCATCTACTCCGCCATTCAATCATGGCTGATTTATCTTTCCCACTCAACCACATTTTCCTGCCAACTCCCTGTATATTTTGGCCCTTACTAATCAAGAACGTGTCAAACACTGCTTTCACAATACCTAATAAGAGCTGCTTTCAAGAGAGAGCTAGATAGGGCTCTTAAAAATAGCGGAGTCGGGGGATATGGGGAGAAGGCAGGAACGGAGTACTGATTGGGGATGATCAGCCATGATCACATTGAATGGTGGTGCTGGCTCGAAGGGCCAAATGTCCTACTCCTGCACCTATTGTCTATTGTCCAATGACTTGGCCTCCATAGTCTTCTGTGGCAATGAATTCCACAGATTCTCCACCCTCTGACTAACGAAATTCCTCCTCACCTCCTTTCTAAAGGTAATTACTTGTATTCTGAGGATGTGCCCTCTGGTCTTATACCCTCCCACGAGTAGAAACATCCTCTCAACATCCGCTCTATCCAGGCCTTTCCCCATTCGGTAAGTATTAATGAGATGTCCCCATCATCCTTCTAAACTCGGGATGATACAGGCCCCAAGCTGCCAAATGCTCATTACACGTTAATCCCACGGACTATTCTTGTAAACTTCCTCTGGACCCTCTCCAATGCCAGCACATCCCTCCTCAGATATGGAGCCCAAAGCTGCTCACAATGCTCCAAATGCTGTCTGTCTTGATGTAGTGCCTTATAAAGCCACAGCATTACATCCCTATTTTTAAATTCTACTCCTCTCGAAATAAATGCCAACATAGCATTTGCCTTCCTTATTACTGGTTCAACTTCCAAATTAACCTTTTGGGAATCCTGCACCAGCACTCTCAAGTCCCTGTGCACCTCCCATTTCCGAATCCTCTCCCCATTTGGAAAATAGTCCATGCCTTTATTCCCACTACCAAAGTGCGTGACTGCGCTGTATTCCACCTGCCATCACTTTTCCCACTCTCCCAATCTGTCCATGTCCTTCTGCAGACTCCCTGCTTCCCCTACAGTACCTGCCCCTCCGTCTATCTTTGTATCATCCACAAACACAGATCCGCAAATCATTTGTATCACCCGTTAACACTGAAACCGTTCTCTGTCCGGTCTGGGACTTTGTGTGAGGCGACAGGAGGGAAGTTGACCCTCGTACTGAAATGGGCTGTTGACATAGACATGGTTGATGGAAAATAAACATTAGATGTATTTAGCCTGGCCACTGCAAGTGATTCTTTAGAACTGCAAGGCCAAAGAATAGACAGGGTGAATGCACAGAGCCTTTTACGCAGGGTATAGGAATCAAGTACCAGAGGACATAGGTCTAAGGTGAGAGGGGAAAGATTTAATAGGAAACTGAGGGGCACCTTTTTCACTCAGAAGATGATGAATATATGGAACGAGCTGCCAGTGGAGTTAGTTGCGGCAGGGTCTATAACAACATTTAAAAGACACTTGGTCAGGTACATGGTAGACAAAAATTCTGGGGAAACTCAGCGGGTGAGGCAGCATCTATGGAGCGAAGGAAATCGGGTCGAGACCAGACACTTCTTCAGGTACATGATAGGAATGGTTTAGATGGATATGGGTCAAATGTGGGCAAAGTGAACGATCTTAGATGGGATATCTTGGTCGGCATGGATGGGTTGGGCCACACTGCTTGTTTCCATGCTGTACGACTCTGTGACTGTCAAACTGAGCAGAACTAGTTAGCTGTGCAGCAGTTAGTGTGACTGCCTCAACAGCTCTAGTTACCGCCGGCACAACTGGGTTCCATCCTGACTTCCACGTGGATGTTGGTGGTTCTCCCTGTGATCGGGTGGGTTTCCATTCAGTTTCTTCCCACATCATGAAAATGTGTTGGTCGGTATAAACCTGTAAATTTTCCGGAGTGTAGGTGAGTGGTAGAGTCTCGGGAATGTTGATGGGAATGCAGAGAGAATAACTTGGATTCAATAATCAATTCAATTCAATGATACTTTATTATCACATGTAGCTGGGTTCCGAATAAATTTCAAGATCCTCCTTTATGTCTACAGAGCCCTTAACGGGCTTGCCCCCACCTACATCAAAAGTCTGCTTACCCACCACACCACCTCCAGGTCCCTCAGATCGGCCGACTTGGGGTTATTGAACATCCCGCGGTCTAGGCATAAGCTCAGGGGCGACCGCGCCTTTGCGGTTGCAGCTCCTAGACTGTGGAACAGCATCCCTCTTCCCATCAGAACTGCCCCCTCCATCGACTCCTTTAAGTCGAGACTAAAAATTCATCTCCACTCTCAAGCCTTTCTTGATGTCATCTGAGTGAGGGCTATATGTATGCATTTATGTATGTACTTAATCTATGAACCACTGCTGTATAACGTTAGTACCTCCACCAATGTAAAGCACTTTGGCCAACGAGAGTTGTTTTTTAAATGTGCTATAGAAATAAAAGTGACTTGACTTGACTTGACTTGACTAGGTGCAGTGAAATGCTTTGTTTTGCATCTCGGAAGATCTCACCGAGGCAATACAAAAGTGTTGCCATGTTTTGGCACGAACAGGGTTACAAAAGTTTACTGAATAGTCCCATCTAAGGTCCTAGCCTTCATGCTCATGTTATCCACTGCAGCCATCTGCACTAATACCATCTACCTGAATTAATTCCTTCATGCGCAAGCATTGGTGATTCATGTATTTGGCTCAATGCTTCTTACTGTAAATGTTGGGAGAGTAACCAATTCTAAGCATCCACCCAGAGTGAGGAAAACAGAACCTCATGTATGGCATTGTAAAATCCAAAATCTTGATTTCCATTCCTTCTACTCCCCTCGCCTCTCCCTACCTCCATAACTTTGTCCAGTTCCATATTCTCCCCACCCGAGAAATCTCTGCACCCGCCAAATGTAAATACCACTTAGGCCAAAAGCCTTGAAATTCCTTAACTCCACCACCTCTTATTCTCCCTTTAAGATTCTGTAACTTTCCCCACACATCTCCTTTAAATATTCCTCCTCTAACCTTCAATCTACACCCTCTCGTCCTTGACATTTCCACCCTGGGGAAAAGATTCTGACTGCCTACGCCTATCTACACTTGACGAAGTGCAGATGCCAGGAATGTACTTTGCTGAATGATGGGCATCCCGTCAAAATGTGCCACCAAGGTGTGTGCCAGCTTGGTGGGAGCGTAGACGGTGGCAATGTCCCTTTAATTGGAAAAGCTGACATCATCCCACTTCATGAAACTATTACTCCCTGATATATTACCTTAGCATCCGTGCCAGTCTTTGAAAAATTAGCTTGTGTTGGAGGCATGTGAACTTTTCCTTTCATTTATCCTGCCGTTGCAAACAGGACCATGAGCAACATCTGGTGACCATCAGTACGCCTGAGGAATTAGTTACCTGTGTGTTGTGTTCCTGCATCTGGCCAAATCGTGCTGGGTGCAATTATAAAAATTGTTCCGAGGGCTGTTGTAGTGAGAAAGCACGACCCCAAGAAACAAACTGGTCCTAAGGTCCCGACATAGTGCAGGGATCAGCGCTGGTGAGTTTAGTTTAGTTTAGTTTAGAGATACAGCACGGAAACAGGCCCTTCTGCCCACCGAGTCCGCACCAAGCAGCGATCCCCACACAGAAACACTTTTCTACACACGCTCGGGCCAATTTTTAAACGTACACCAAGCCAATTAACCTACAAACGTCTACATCTTTGGAGTGTAGGAGGAAATTGGAGATATTGGAGAAACCCCACGCAAGTCACGGGGAGAAAGTACAATCCCCGTACAGACAGCACCCGTTGTCGGAATCGAACCGGCGTTTCCGGTCATTGCAAGTGCAGTAAGGCAGCAACTCTGGCGCTGCGCCACCGAGTGTGAGGGTTCTATGTCCAAAACCTGTGGGTCAGACCCACACAGTGGCTGTACCATAGAGATGTTGCAGCGAGAGAGTGCTGTGCTGTTGACGAGAGGTGTTTTTCAGAAAATGACCTTAAGTCATGAAGTTAAGTTAATGCTCCTTATGCCCTGGCAGCTGGACAATGCAATTTCAAAACACGGGCAGCGTTCCAGTAAGCCTGGGCCCAAAATACATCCGCTCCCCCCACCCCCTCATCATTGTCATTAACAATTCACCCTTGTGGGTCATTTATCAACTGCTGTTTGTAGTATCCTGCTGTGCTTACATAATGTAACAATAATAATTCCCAGCTACACAGAGCACTTGAGATGCGATAGAATCGGGTGGCACAGTGACGCAGTTGGTAGAGCTGCAAAGGTCTTATAACTGACGTGTAGTACGCAACGAAGCGGAACGTGGGCCTTTTTTTCATCCATTTCAGTAACCCGACCCGACTCGCAGTGTAATCAACGTTGCGGGTTTCGGCCCGAAACGTTGCCTATTTCCTTCACTCCATAGATGATGCTGCACCCACTGAGTTTCTCCAGCTTTTATGTGTACCTTGCGGGGGAACAGTTTGTGTTAATAAATTATAATTCTGAAAATGAGGAGAAGATTTTTCCCAAATAACTTTTATTTTTACGAGGATGTTTCCGTAACCAGCTTCTGTCTCTGCACTAGTATCTTTGCTCTGCTATGGGATCTTTGGTGCGGAGACGGAAGCCGGTTACGGAAATGGGGCCGAAAATTACCCATGAATCTGCCCATGACCGTACTATGTCTTTTTCGTCGAGTGATCTATCTTGCTCGCTATAGGATCTTTGCTTCACAGCATCAGAGTCCCAAGTTCGATCCTGACCTCGGGTGCTTTTTCTTTAGAGACACAGCGCAGAAACAGGCCTTCAGCCCACCGAGTCCGCACCAACCAGCGATCATCCCTGTACATTGCTCTATCCTACACACTAGGGAAATTTTCCAATTTTTGCCGAAGCCAATAAACCTACAAACCTGTATGCCTATGGAGTGTCGGAGGAAACTAGAGCACCGGAGAAAACCCATGCAGTCTCTGGGAGACCATACAAATTCTGTGCAGACAGCACCCGTAGTCAGGATCGAACATGAGTTTCCGGTTTTATAAGGGAGCAACTCTACCGTTGCACCAATGTGCCGTCCAGAAAGGAGCAGGCTGTCTGTGTGGAGTTTGCACATTCTCCCCATGACAGCAAGGGTTTCCTCCGGGTGCCCCGGTTTCCTCCCACATCCCAAAGATGTTCGGGTTTGTAGGTTAATTAGCCTATGTAAATTGCCTCTAGTGTGTAGGGAGTGGATGAGAAAGTGGGATGAAATAGAACTAGTGTAAATGTGATCAATGATCAGCATAGACTCGTTGGGCCAAAGAGCCTGTTTCTATGCTGTGTCTCTAAAATAAAGTAGATGCAAGACTGTTTTTCCATGACTTAGCTCCAAGTTATTCCTATCATTTGGTACAGTTACTCCCAAGGAAAAGACTTCTATTCCAGGGAACACTTCTATTCAAGGGAATGACAGAAAATATCAGAGTAACGCATCGGGTCGGGCAGAATCCCTGGAAGGGTCCCAACCCGAAGTGTCACATATCCTTTTTCCCTTCTCCAGGGATGATGCCCGACCCACTGAGTTGCTCCAGCATTATCTTCAGGGACAGGACAAAGTCTGGCAAGTGATAGTTGTGTCTTTCCTTGGTAAATCAGCATCTGCAATTCCTTATTTCTACATTTCCATTCCAGAGTATTGTTAATTCATGTTCATAAATCATAGGAGCAGAATTAGGCCATTCGGCCCATCGAGTCTATTCAATCATGGCTGATCTATCTTTCCCTCTCAACCCCGTTCTCCTGCCTTCTCCCCATAACCTTTTGAGATAGAAATAAGGAAATGCCCAAGTGTGATGAGGTTTCAGTGATGGGGAGGCTTTTCAATGGTCACTGTAGTTTTTTTGAATGAGAAGCAGCAGACAACGTCCTATGCAGATCTTCCTGAAGTTAGAGTTACTACTCAAGTCAGTGCATCAGAAGAATGCACCATTACATCGAACTAAGATGGCGGCCATTGCAGGCGACTCTGTGTGTTAGTCACAGAAGTGTATCTGCAATCACGCATTACAATCACTCCAAGCTTTTAAAACTCTTCTCTGACAGCAACTTTTCTTTATCTTGCACTGAACATTGTTCACGTTAATCCCTTTGTCACGATGGCTCGATTATAATCGCTTATTGTCTGCCAAGCGGCCAGTGGAAACTTAGCATTGTACCTCGGCACACATGACAATGCACTAAATGTGTAGGAAAGAACTGCAGATGCTAGTGTAAACCGAAGATAGACACAGGGAGCTGGAGTAACTCAGCGGGACAGGCAGCATCTCTGGAGAGAAGGAATGGGCGACGTTTTGGGTCGAGACCCTTCTTCATACACAATATACTAAACTCAACTAACCTTTGAAACCCTTACTAATCAAGAAGGTTCATTTAAAAGGCTGTGGAACTTGGCTCCATTTCACAAGCTGCTCCAGGTGAGGCCAGTTGTGGACAGTTCTTTCTTCACCTTCACACCTTCAGAACAGGACATGTGTCCCTCGGTCTGTTGAGAAGTTCGCTGTCGACAGTGTAAATGTGGGAGTGTTCTCCTGAAACTAAACACCGCTCGCTTTTGTTGCTGTTTGGGAAGTGCAAACAGGGCCTCATTAACGATAAAAATCTCGCGGACGGAAAGGGAAGTCTACTAAATAATGGTGCATTTTTTTGCGAAGTGATTGCAATGGTGTGATAAAGATTTGTTGCTTTCTGGAAGCGTTCAAATCCCTACTGGTTGCATTTCAGGACAACTAAACAGGAATTACTCTGCCCTTTTAACTCATTGCCCCACCACTGGGAAACCAAACTTTCTTCTAAAAGAAGAAACGTTTGTTAGCGCGTTTACAATATTTACATCATTCCCAGTTCAATATTTACAGAGTGTATGTCAAAGTAATACATTGCCAACCTTGTCCAGGATGCACCCCCACCCATCTCAGAAGTTCTCTAGAGATCCAGTGGATACTGTGTGTTCCCTCTGCAGGGAACAGACATAACTTTGACAAAGGTTTAGACTGTCTGTATGAGCCGAATCCCTCAACGGCCGAATGCCTTGATCCCGGACAACATACCTCAGGGCAATGTGGAATTATACAATGATACGTTATTGTCGCACGTACCTAGGTGCAGTGAAGTGTTTCGTTTTCCATACAACCCGGTAAAATCATACAGCAGACCTCACCTTGGAACAGAAGTGTCGCCATGTATTGGTGATGACAAAGTTACAAATGTTCACCATGACCACTAGGGGGCGCCGCATGATGGCAGCCCCTGCCTACAGTCTGTCTGTTTTTCCATCTATTTTAATTTTTAGTCCGTTTAAAAGTATGTTTTGGAGATTTCTTTAGTATTTTCATGTGGGGGAGGTGGGCAGGGTAAGGGGGAAACCATTTCTCAGTCACTTCCTGGCGAGTATGCGACTATTCTCCGAGTTGCGTCCTAACCCCCCCCCCCCCCCCCCCTCGCGGCCTACCAACTGGATTGGCGCGGCCTTTCCTGCCGGAGACCAGACCAGAGCTTCAGCGGCGGCGCAGCACTGGATTGATCGCGGATCCTTACCTGGGATCGCCGTTTGAAGCTCCGGAGTGTTGGGCCTGCTGCTTCAACATCTTGGAGCTGCGGTTTGTGGAGCTCCCAGCCTCGGGAGTCCTCCGATCCCTTTGCCGAGGGCCGTCAGTGTGAATCTCCGCCCAGCTCGGCCTGTGGACTTCGGGAGCCGCGGTCTCCGGTAGGAGGTGGCCGATTCGGAGGTCCAAGCCGCTGAGGATGTTCTTCCGTTCTGACGTCGGAGTTCCGTCATCCTGGTGAGAGGGCCTGTACATCGGGCCGCCTGTAGTGGCGACTGTGGAGGGCTCGGGAGGCCCCCGACCACAGGTGAACAACAAGGGGGAGGATGACTGAATTCTGGTGCCCCCCCTCACAGTGGGGAACTTTGATTCCGCTGTGTGGGATGTTGATGTTAAAGACTATCGTGTGTTGTGTTCTTTTTTATTCGTATGGCTGTATGGTGACCCTAAATTTCACTGTACCAATTGGTGCATGTGACAATAAATGTCCCTTGATCTTGATCTTGATCTCAAACAGTTCTATCTATCGACTGCTGCCTCACTGTGCCCGAGACGGTGGACAGTGCTGTCCATGTGGAGTTTGCACCCTCTCCTTGTGACTGCATGGGTTTCCTCCAGGTGCACTGGTTTCCACCCACATCTAAAAGGCTTGTTGTTTTTGTCGGTAAATTGCCCACAATGTATACGGAGTGGATGCGAAGATGGGATACCATAAAACTAATGTGAATGGGTGAATGATGGTCGGCGTGGACTTGATGGGCCGAAGGGCCTGGTTCCATGCTGAAACTAAGCAGCAAAGTTTGGAACAGCAATGAACGGCATTTCCCAACATCAAGGAGGGGGAAACTGCCTTTCAGGGTCCCTACCTGGTCGGAGAGGCAGCTTTTCTCCAGGCTGCAGCTTCGACCCGTCCTCGCGGCCTACCAGCAGGCCTGGAGCAGCGTTTCCTGTCGCGGACCGCCCAGAACCTCGGCTTCGGCGGCGGCACAGCGCTGGAGCGCTATCGTGGAGCGGGCGATGCCTTGCCTGGGTCACCGCGCTGGAGCTCCGGTGAGCTGAGACCGCCGGGTAAAACATCGCGGAGCTGCGGGACTGTGGAGCGACCAGCTGCGGGCGGCGGCGCCGAACTTTACACCAGGAGCCTGGGATCTCGCGACGAGATCGTCAGTTGTGGAGCTCCAACCGGCGCGGCCTTGTCGGCTTCGGAAGCCGCGGCCTCCAGTACGGAGGCGGCCGTTCCAGGGTTCCCATGCCGCTGTGAGGACTCTCCCGACGCCGGAGCAACATCACCCAGCGAGAACGGCCAGGAACATCGGGCCTCCGTAGAGGCAACTGTGGAGGCCTCAATAGGCCCGACTATGGGTGAACTGGGGTTGGGGACTGGACTTTGTGCCTTCCCTCATGGTGGGAGCCATTGTGGGGGGATGATCTTTGTGTTTAAGACTCTCATTGGTGTTATGTCTGTATTTTTTCTTTGTGTGCTGCAAAATGGCAAAAAGCATTTCACTTCATTACACCTCGGTGTATGTGAATGTGACCAATAAAATACCTTTGATACCTTTGAAGTCCTTCTTTCACAGAAGGGGACTTGCACCTGAAACTTCTCAGGGAACTGGTGATTGCTCAGTTTTTAGAAATAACTGGCTACAGGATTCTGCTGCCATTTTTATTAACCCATCACGTGACAAATCCACAACTAAAGTGGCAGAGTTCAGAAAGCGGTAACACCACGCAGACCCATGAGAGCTTTAGTTTAGTTGAGAGATACATAGAAACATAGAAAATAGGTGCAGGAGTAGGCCATTCGGCCCTTTGAGCCTGCACCGCCATTCAATATGATCATGACTGATCATCCAACTCAGTATCCTGTACCTGTCTTCTCTCCATACCCCCTGATCCCTTTAGTCACAAGGGCCACATCTAACTCCCTCTTAAATATAGCCAATGAACTGGCCTCAACTACCTTCTGTGGCAGAGAATTCCACAGATTCACCACTCTCTGTGTAAAAAATGATTTTCTCATCTCGGTCCTAAAAGGCTTCCCCCTTATCCTTAAACTGTGACCCCTTGTTCTGGACGTCCCCAGCATCGGGAATAATCTTCCTGCATCTAGCCTGTCCAACCCCTTAAGAATTTTGTAAGTTTCTATAAGATCCCCCCTCAATCTTCTAAATTCTAGCGTGTACAAGCACGGAAACAGGCCCTTCGGCCCACCGTGCCCGCGCTGACCAGCGATCCCCGCACACTCGCAGTATCCCACACACTAGGGATAACTTACAATCCTTACCAAAGCCAATTAACCAACAAACCTGCACGTCTTTGGAGTGTGGGAGGAAGCCGGAGCACCCGGGGAAAACCCACACGGTCACAGGAAGAATGTACAAACTCCGTACAGACAACACCTGTAGTCAGGATCAAACCCGGGTCACTGGCGCTGTAAGGCAGCAACTGTACCACTGCACCACCATGCCAGCTCCTCATTGCAAAGAGGCATCACTAATTCAAAGAATTTGCAAAATAATCAAAGAAATACAGATCAATTTTCTCTCCCCACAGAGTAATGTGACCCGAGGGTCATTCTGGGAATCAACATCTAATGTGCAAACCACAGAATTAAAGTCACATGCGATGTGGCCGTGGAGCTCCATCTGGTGGCCTTGCCTCCACCTAAAGGTTATAAGGAAGAGGCACCAAGGATTCACTCAGTGGGACAGGCAGCATCTCGGGATAGAAGGAATGGGTGACATTTTGGGGCGAGACACTCCTGTCCCGCTGAGTTACTCCAGCATGTTGTGTCTATCTTCGGTGTAAACAAGCATTCGCAGTTCCTTCCTACTCAAAGGATTCAGTTGGACAGAGACAACAACTTGGCTGCTCAACACCCGGCTTGAGATCTAACTATTCCTTTGGTTTACGTTTCATTCGCAAGAAGAAGAAGTTGGACTTTGATAGACACAAAATACTGGAGTAACTCAGCTGGTCAGGCAGCATCTCTGGAGAAAAGGAAAAGGTGACATTTCGGGTGGAAGCCCATCAGACTGCGTGACCCGTGGAATTACTCCAGCATGTTGTGTCTATCTTCGGTGTAAACCAGCATCTGCAGTTCCTTCTTGCACACTTCAGTCGGATGTTGTTGCACCACTTTGTTCTTTGTAGAAAGGTTTCTGCATAAAGACACCCTTGACTATGAATCCATCAGGAAGTGGTCAGCATGGAACATCTTGTAGACACTGCAGGAGGTGGCACAATGGATCCCATGGGATGGTTCCTCAAAGAGACTATTGAGAAACAGACAGCACAAAGGTGGAAGATGGCCGGGCGAGGAGAGGGACGATGGCTCACGGGGCGACTGGACAGGGGCGATGGATGCAACGGGCCTTTAAGCCAGTTGAGGCAAGGACTGTGAAAATGGCACCAAAACCTGACCTCCCTTGCCTTTAAACTCAGTGGGCAGTTTCTATGCATTCTATACATAACCGGGGATTGCATTTAAGACTAGCATATGGCAATATTCTTGCTGATCTGTATGCAAAAAAAGAATTCCACTGTATAGTAAACCCTGGCAATAACGGACCGTTGCATCGTCTCCCCGCTTACGCCAGGTTACACAAAGAGCTGGCGCCACCCGAGCCGGCTGCCTGCCCCTTTTCCGGGGTTACGTCCGCGTCCTGGTGGTACTAGAACGGGACTACGCGCTGTCTACGGGGCGCCCTGGGGGATTTCCGGGACCTCTGGGCACCGCGGGGGGGTGGGGGGAGGGGGTGGAATGCATCCTTAATAAGGATGGATGATATAGTTGTATAATAGTTGTTATATTTGTTTTACTTTGTATTATGGTGGTGGGATTGTTTGTATTGTTTGTGTGTTGTACATATCATTATGTACAGCTGGCGCCATGTAGTGGGAGCTTCCGGTTGCTGGAGCGAAGAGATAAAAGCAGCATGAAGACAGCTTGTGTACCGGGCCCGTTCCTGGTGCACCACATGTAGGGCGGTTTCCCAGCCTGCCCAACCATCTGACTACCAAACAAAACCCTTGCCTGTGTTCACCTATTACCTGCCATGCTTTGTCCTGCTCCTCCTCTCTTCCAGCTTCACCCATCCCCCTCCCCACATGCTATCTGAAGAAGGGTCCAAATCAGAAACATTCCCCATCCATGTTCTCCAGAGATGCTGCCTAACCCATTGAGTTCTTCTTTCGTGTGGAGTGCACAGCCTAAAGTTGCAGGACAACTTGTTCTATTTGATCTTCCGTTTGTGCACGTCGAGTTGATTGCATTAGTCGAAACAGGGCGGACCACGTGAAGGTTGCAATCTTCCATCCCACCCATTGAGTCTTCTCCTTTCGTGTCCATCTTCCATGTTTCAAATGTTGACATCGCTGTCATCGTCCGTCCTGAAAAAGATGCAAGCTTCCAGCGACAATCAGTGGGAGCCATCACTTGTTGCAATAGATGATGGTGGTAGCAGAATTAGCTCAGGATACTTCCAGTTTTCAGCCCCGCGATGTGGACGCTTCTGCTATGGGGCCACCCATTGAGTAACTCCAGCATTTTAAGATTAATTCAGTGTCATACGGAACATCACATCACATCCCACCTACCGGGACCAGGGCCATGGTTTAAGTAGATACGATAGCAGTGTTTAAGAGGCTTTAAGATGGATTCATGAATATAAAGGGCATGAAGGTTTACAGAACATGTGCAGGCAGACGGGATTAGTTTAAGTTGCCATTATGTTTGGCACAGACGTTGTGGGCCGAGGGGCCTGTTACTTTGCAATGCTTCTCTATATTCTTTGTTCTATGACACTGTGCCAGGTCATTTGAAGACCTTTTTACACCCAGTTACTCCTGCCCCTTAATTCTCTTCCAGTATTAATCATTTCACCTCATTGTTGCTGCCTATGGACTCTTAGTTCATTGGAACCTTCAATGCAATGCATTGCTTTTTAAGGCCTCAGTACATTACTCATTTTGAGTTCTGCAGTGGTTCATCAGTTAGAGCTGCAGCCTCACAGCAACAATGACCCAGGTTTGATTCTATCTGTGTGGAGTTTGCACGATCTCCCCGTGACTGCATGGGGTTCCCCCAGATCTCCGGTTTCCTCTTACAACCCATGTTGGCAGGTTAATTGGCTGCTCTAAATTGCCCCTATTGCTGATGGGGTGGCAGGAGAATTTGGCTGCCAATCCCAGTCAGGGCTGGGAGTGGTTACCACCGGCCAAGTGGGAAACTGCGCGGCAGCGAGTGTGCCGCCGGGTCCTAGCGCCCTACCGCCGCTCTGCTCCTGAGCAAAGATCCTTTGGCAGAGCTCCGCTATAGGATCTTTGCTCCTGAGCAGTTTCGCGTCTGTCAAACTTTTCGAGCACGTTCGTCGCCAAAGAGAAATCTGCTCGTAACAGCGGGCGGAGCCATCGGTAAACAGCCGCCGGTGCGCTCAGACCCCTGGTGACAACATTCCCAGTGGCCTGGCCCTTTAAGAGTTCCAGGAGGGGTTGGATTTGGTGACATTGCACACACACACAGGAAGTTAACATGGTGAAGTTTGAGCTTGTGAAGCTGCTCTCTCTTGCCTTGTGGCTGGGCAGAACCGCGACTGAGACACCCAAGGCAGACGTGATCCCACCAGGGAGGATAGGTAAAGGCTTGTGGTGCATTGTATGGGCAACACGGGTGCTCTATCACAGGGGTCGGGCTGTAAAGTGCATGTCCTCCCACACACTGCACTTTGGACTGATCACACACACACTGCACTTTGGACTGATCACACACACACTGCACTTTGGACTGATCACACACACACTGCACTTTGGACTGGTCACACACACACACACTGCAGTTGTGAATCTGTGGAATTCTCTGCTGCAGAAGGCAGAGGAGGCCAATTCACTGGATGTTTTCAAGAGAGAGTTAGATAGAGCTCCTAGGGCTAAGAATCTGGAGATATGGGGAGAAAGCAGGAACGGGGCACTGTTTTGGATGATCAGCCATGACCTTATTAAAATAACAGTGCTGGCTCGAAGGGCCGAATGGCCTACTCCTGCACCTATTTTCCATGTTCTATCTATGTTTCTATGATCACACACTGCAAAGGCCAGAGACTTTAAAACTGCCTTCGCTCTCCTTCCTCCCCACCCCCCACTTAAATTGGAATTGCATTGGAAACTAAAAGGAGTGCTGGGAACATTTAGTTTCCAATAAAACTATGATCTTATTGAAACATATTAGATTATTAAGGGTTTGGACACGCTAGAGGCAGGAAACGTGTTCCCGATGTTGGGGGAGTCCAGAACCATGGGCCACAGTTTAAGAATAAGGGGTAAGCCATTTAGAACCGAGATGAGGAAACACTTTTTCACACAGAGTTGTGAGTCTGTGGAATTCTCTGCCTCAGAGGGCGGTGAAGGTCGGTTGTCTGGATACCTTCAAGAGAGAGCTTGATAGGGCTCTTAAAAATAGCGGAGTCAGGCCCATGATCACTGGGATATTGGGGTTGATCAGTCATGATCACATTGAATGGCGGTGCTGGCTCGAAGGGCCAAATGTCCTACTCCTGCGCCTATTGCCTATTGATATGGGGAGAAGGCAGGAATGGGGTATTGATTGTGGATGATCAGCCATGATCATATTGAATGGTGGTGCTGTCTCGAAGGGCCGGATGGCCTACTCCTGCACCTATTGTCTATTGATCTGTCGGCAGGTTGCAGTTTGTGTTTGGAGATGGGCAAATATTTGAATATTTATATTTCATCGTTATCACCTCGTCCCCGACCAACAGAGACCATTCTGGGCTCCACCTTTCCTGAGTCATCATGCAGGCTCTGCTTTGCTCTGTACATTCCCATAACCTCCAGTTTCCCTCTCCTCTGACTCTCAGTCTGATGAAGGGTCTCGACCCGAAACGTTACCTATTCCTTCTCTCCAGAGACGCTGCCTGACCTGGAGAGTTACTCCAGCACTTTGTGTTTATCTTTGGTGTAAACTGGAATCTGCAGTTCTTTCTTGCACAAATATTTAAATACTTTATATTTTATTATTTCTGGCAGGACGGGCAGGCCATAGATGAAGGAGCAATGAGGGAGGGAGAGAGAGAGAGAGAAGTGAGAGAGAGAGAGACAGAGAGATGAGGAAGGATGGGGGATTGGAACCACATACAGGACACTGTCTGCAGCTGGAAGTTAAAGTCAGAATGTTTTGTTGAACCCTTAACCCTTGCAGTTAGGTTAATATTAGAAAGGAGTGTGAAGATATCAGAATAGACACAAAGGAATTTTACCCAAGGGGTCCCAGGAGGAAGGATTTAAATTACAGAGGGGTTGTTAGGTCACAGCATAAAGTTTATCAGTTTCATTTATTGTCAGTGTACCGAGGTACAGTGAAAAACATTTGTTGCGTGCTATCCAGTCTACGGAAAGACAATACATGATTACAATCGAGCCATTTATCGTGTATAGATACATGATAAGGGAATAACGTGTAGTGCAATGTAAAGCCAGCAAAGTCCGTTCAAGGATAGTCCGAGGGTCACCAAAGAGGTAGATAGTAGTTCAGGACTGCTCTCTGGTTATGGTAGGATGATTCGGTTGCCTGATAACAGCTGGGAAGAAACTGTCCCAGAAGCTGGAGGTGTGTTTTTTCACACTTCGATACCTTTTGCCTGATGGGAGAGAAGGAGTGACCAGGGCGCGACTCGTCCTTGATTATGCTGCTGGCCTTGCCGAGGCAGCGTGAGGTATAAATGGAGTCAATGGAAGGGAGGTTGGTTTGTGTGATGGTCTGGGCTGTGTCCACAATTTGCTGCAATTTCTCGCGGTCTTGGATAGAGCTGTTCCCAAACCAAGCTGCGATGCATCCTGATAAAATGCTTTCTATGGTGCATCTGTGGAAGTTGGTGAGAGTTGTAGGGGACTTGCCGAACCTCTTAGGCCTTCTAAGGAAGTAGAGGCGTTGGTGTGCTTTCATGGTCGTTGTTTCAATATGGGTGGTCCAGGAGAAGTTGTTGGTGATATTGACTTCTAGGCATCTCTACTTTGGCACTGTCGATGAAACTGGGGTATGTGTACCGCTTTGCTTCCGGAAGTCGACCACTATCTCCTTTGTCTTGCTGACATTGAGGGAAAGCTTGTTGTCTTGACACAAGGTTCTCAATCTCCTTCCTACATAGAAACTTGGGAAATAGCTGCAGGAGTAGGCCATTCGGCCCTTCGAGCCAGCACCACCATTCAAGATGATCATTGCCGATCATCCAAAATCAGTACCCCATTCCGGCTTTTTCCCCATATCCAATCAATCAATCTGTTTGATTCGTCACTTGCACATATCCCTTGATTTCCTTAGTCCTAAGAGCTGAATCTAACTTCCTGTACTCCCACCTAAGTGGAATGTGGGAGGAAACTGGAGCACCCGGAGAAAATTCACATGGACACTGGGAGAATGTGCAAACTCTGACAGCACCCATAGTCAGGATCGAACCCGAGTCTCTGACACTGTAAGGCACTAACTCTACCACTGTGCTGCCCCTGAATGTGACTGTTCTAATATGGTCTTTAACCTTTGATCATTTCTCTGCTTAAGTGACCAGAATGACAGTGAATCGAATCGAAGCTTCAATGACTCCTCCTCCACCCACAGACGCTGCTCGACCGGCAGAGTTCCTCCACAGCGGTTTGTTTTGTGGCACCAGAATGACAGTGTATTTCTTCTTCTCTCCCCCCCCCGCGTGCGTCAGCTGTGATCGGAGCAGGCATCGGCGGAGCAGCGACTGCACACTTCCTACGGCAGTACTTCGGACGGGACGTGCAGATCGATGTTTACGAGAGCGGGGCGGTGGGGGGCCGATTGGCCAAGGCCACCATCAGCGGGCAGGACCACGAGATTGGAGCGGCAACCATTCACCCTCTCAGCCTGCACATGAAAGAATTTGTTCGGCTGCTGGGTGAGTTTGCTCTCGTCTGTAAAACAATTCCGAATTCAACAGCCTTTAATGTCGTACAGCACAGAAAGGCCCTTCATCCTCCTGCCCCCCCAAGGAATAAAGTTCCGGCATGCCCAACCTCTCCTTATAGCTCAGGCCCTCAAATCCTGGCAACATCCTCGTAAATATTCTCTGCACCCTTTCCAGCTTAACCACATCTTTCCTGTAACAGGGTGACCAGAACTCTACATAGTACTCAACATGAGGCCCCAACAATGTCTACACTGCCCGCTGCGGCCTCAGCAAGGCCACCAGCATAATCAAGGGCAAGTCTCAGCCCCGTCACTCCCTCTTCTCCCTTCTCCCATCAGGCAGAAGTGTGACAACGCACACCTCCACATTCACGGGCAGTTTCTCCCCAGCCGTTGTCAAGCAACTGAACCATCCTATTTTAAAATAGGATGAGGTGGGACCACATTAAAACTTACCTGTGTCTATACATTGTATCTATACATGAACAGCCAGATTGTAATGATGTATAGTCTCTTTTCTGACCTGTCAGCACGCAACAAAACAGCTTTTCTCCATACCTTGGTACGTGATAATAATAATCTAAACTAAACCAAGCTGGACACGTACTCTAGCATGGGGCAGTTGGGCCGAATGGCCTGTTTTGTTTAGTTTAGAGACACAGCGCGGAAACAGGCCCTTTGTCCCACCGAGTCCGCACCGACCAGCGATCCCCGCACACTAACACTATCCTGCACACACTTTACAATTTACACATACACCAAGCCAATTCACCTACATACCTGTATGTCTTTGGAATGTGGGAGAAAACCAAAGATCTCGGAGAAAACCCACGCGGTCACGTTTCTATGCAGTGAATTCACACTAATGCCAGGATCTCTCCTATCCCTGTGTTTGTGGACACGGAAGGCCTGACGGAGCATGATCACCACAGCAACCTCCTGACGGTGTACAATGGTGAGGAGTTTGTATTCGAGGAGAGCGAGTGGTACATTGTTAACTTCTTCAAGCTGCTCTGGCGGTACGGCTTTGACTTTCTACGGGTGAAGATGTGGCTGGAAAGTCATCAGCACAAGTTCATGAGGTAAGGGCTACCATTATTGAGAGAGCTGAGCCGCTCGTAGACAATTGTTACGTTACCAACTTCTGATTTGGCTGAGTTGCAATATCAGATCTCCTCCAGCTTTGTCCCAATCCATTGGACTCGGAAGAGCTTAGTCTCCACTTTGCCAGAATGTTGCTGATCCTTTCGACTTCGGACTTTAGAGATACTTCGCGGCAACAGGCCCTTGGGCCAACCGAGTCCGCACTGAGTGTGTGGGTGGTGGGCAGATGGAACCGGGTGGGGGAAAAGTAAATAAACTGGGTAATGGGACGAGGGTTTGGAAAGAAGCGGGTGTGGAGAGGACCACTCGGGTTCCTCCATCTGTTCTTTTCTTTGCTGGAGACTGATAGCCCTGTCCCATGGTGCGAGTTCATTCCAAGAATTCTCCCGAGGTTTAAAAAAAAAATCAAACTCGTGGTAAGCACGGAGAATGAAGGTAGCGGGTACGTCGGAGCTCGGGGACGTCTCTTAGCGCTAACGGCAGGTACTCGGGAAGACTCGCTAACGGCAGGTAAGCACGGGAAGACTCGTGAAGATTTTTCAACATGATGAAAAATGTCCACGAGAGCCCCGAGTACCGACGAGTACCGTAAATCTCCGATTTCGAATCAGGGCAAACTCGGGAGAACTCTTGGAATGAACTCGTACCGTGGGACAGGGGTTTGAAGCATCTGTATTCCTTGCCTGCAGGATCTACCAGTACCAGAACCTGGGCTACTCCTTCACCAGCATGGATAAGATGCTGCACGTGCTTGGAGGTGACACGTTTGTGCAGATGACCAAGCATTCCATTGACGAGGCCTTGCAGAATTTCGGCATCAGCCAGAGGTTCATTGATGAGATGGTTGGTCCCATCATCAGGCTCACCTACGGGGAAGGGATCAACGTCAACGCGTTCGTAGGTACACAAGCACTTCACCTTGTTCTTGCGTTACAGGTAGAGATAACAACATGGGGGCACGCCGTTGTTGATTTACACCATAAGATCATAGGACAAAGGAGCAGAATTAGGCCATTCGGCCCATCGTCTGCTCCGCATTCGATCATAGCTGATATAGTATTCCCTCTCAACCAGTGGCGGACTGGCCAGGGTGTCAGCTTGCCCGATGGCAAGTGGGCCCCTGATGAAGTGATAGCAAGTGATGGCAAAATGGGCCCCTGTTAAATGATAGAATTGTAGTTGTGGGTGGGCCCCCTTTGTCTCCTGGCAACCAATATTTTTAGACCCAGTCCGCCACTGCTCTCAACCCCATTCTCCCATCCCTTTAACACCCTTACGAATCAGGAGCCTATCAATCTCCACTTTAAAACTACCCAAAGACTTGTTGGACTGTAGCAATGAATTCCACAAGATTCACCACCTTAAGAAATTCCTCCTCATCTTCATTCTAAAGGTACATCCTTTTGTGCTCCAGAGATGCTTTCTGACCCACTGGGTTACTCCAGCTTTTAGTGGCTATCTTCAATGAATCAGAGGTAAGGTGATAAATGGAACCAAAACTCACAGTGGACGCCTTTGCCACACCTGCAGGGATGACTTCGATTTCGGAGACAGAGTCCGACCTGTGGACCGTGGGAGAGGGGAACGAGAAGGTTTGCTCAGGCTTGCTCTACGCGACCAGAGTCAACCTCATCAAGGGAAAGGTCACCTCGGTCCATGCAAAGAAGAGGCCTCGTCGCGATGGTGAGTCCTATTTCTTGTTCCAACAGTTTTTAGTCCCAACAGTTAGTCAATGCCGTGTGCGGTCTGAAGAAGCTGATAGGAGCCGAACTAAGGTATGTTCTTGGGCACTTTGTGTTCAAAGGACAGAAGAAGGGTCCCGACCCGAAACGTCATCTATCCATGTTCTCCAGGGATGCTGCCTGACCTGCTGGGTCACTCCAGCACTGTGTGTGCTCCTTTGAGCGAATGTTATTGTTATTTCTTTGTCCTAATGTTGTGAAAGTTCTTGGAAGCTTCCAATCCCGATATGACTATTCCAGTTGGTATCCAGAAATCTGTCAGTGCATAAAGAAGGTCATTTGGCCCATTGAGATCATGCAGGCTGCAAGGAGAACAATTCCTTTCATCATTCCCATTCTGTTCATTCTTTCCACACAGCCCCACAGATTGTATCAAATGCCCAATCAATTCACTTTCTATTCATTGAATTGTTCCCAGCACACGTGCGGGAGGTGGATTCCAAGTTGCCTTGTGTAACAAAATAATTTACCTTGGTTTATTGGGGGTGAAATTTTGCCTGGGAAGTAGCGGCACAGTGGTGCAGCGGTAGAGTTGCTTCACCGCTGAGCCAGAGACCCAGGTTCGATCCTGACTACTGGTGCCATCTGTACGGAGTTTGTCCGCTCTCCCTGTGACCACGTGGGTCTTCTCCGGGTGCCCTAGTTTCCTCCCACACTCCAAAGACGTGCAGGTTTGTAGGTTAATTGGCTTCTGTAAATTGTCGCCAGTGTGCAGGAGGATAGGGCTAGTGTACGGGGTGATCGCTGGTCGGCTTGGACCCAGTGGGCTGCCGAGCCAGTTTACGTGCTGTATCTCCAGCTTAATGTGCCTTGGGACATTTCATGAGAGTGATGACGCAGGAAATCTAGACTTTGGACTTCAGAGATACAGCGTGGAAACAGGACCTACGGCCCTACTCACCCCATACACTAGCACTCTCCACACACGAGGAACAATTTAACAATTTTTACTGGTTTATAGGTTACCATTTTAACCTATAAACCTGTACGTCTTTGGAGTTTGGGAGGAAACCAGAGCACCCGGAGTAAGCCCATGTGGTTACAGGGAGAACATACAAACACCGTACAGACAGCACCCGTAGTCAGGATCGAACCCGGGTCTCTGACACTGTAAGGCAGCAACTCTACCACTGTGCCGGTGGCTAAGTCTTCTATCCAGATAACATTGAATTCTGTCCTTAAATTACAGGTGAGGTGGTTACGATCTATGAAGTGAACTACCTGGCTGATGCTGACACTGACTATGGGATATATGATATCGTAATTGTAGCTGCCCCTTTGCACAGCGCCAACCCGGATATCGGTTTCCATGCTTTCTCCCAGCCGATTGACGTAGTTCGGGGGCGATATCAACAGAAGGTGGTCACACTGGTGGAAGGTCATTTAAACGCCTCCTTCTTTCGCTACCAAGGGGCCGGACCCTTCCACCCCACCACCATCAGCACCACCGTGACCTCGGGCAGCTTCGTCCTGGGCGCCAGCGTCTCGCTGCCCGTGGGGAGCGCCGAAGCCCCCGCCCGGGTCTGGAAGGTGCTGTCGTCCGAGCCGCTGGGCGAGGAGGGGCTGCGGGGACTCTTCCGGTCCCACACTGCCGTGCGCCAGGCCCAGTGGCTCGCCCACCCCCGCTACAGCCCCGAAGACCGGGTGCCCCCCTTCGTCCTCCACCACCAGCTGTACCACCTCAACGCCATCGAGTGGGCGGCCAGCACCCTGGAGATGATGGCCATCGCCGCCAAGAACGTTGCCCTGCTCGCCCACCACCGCTGGTTCCAGCAGCTAGACAAGGTCGACCAAGACACACCACTAAACCTTAAGCTGGAACTCTAACCCACGTTGGCAAGAAAACACTTTAAATGTTGACTTCAAGACCCTTCTGCACACTGGATGTTTGCTTCCACCTGAAGGGTTGGGTTATGTTAGCACAGAGTGAGAGTTACATTGAGAATCACGGCACAGAAAAAGACGATGCTGCTATTCCAGTCTGTACTAATGTTGACACTCCAAGCAATTCTCTTCCCCTCACTATCACTCCACGTAGGAGGACATTTTGAATTCTCAATGCTCTCTTGGGGTCCCGCTTGGGCAGCTTACAACCCAGCAGTATGAATATTGAATTCTCTAACTTCCAGTAACCCTTGCTTTCCCTCTCACTCCGTCCATCTCCCAATCCAGTTCTCCGATTAGTTTCACTCTCCTGCTGATTGATTTTGCTGTTTGTCTGCCTCGTTGTCACCTTCCCCTCACCCACTTATGAAACATTCTACATTTCCTTGATCATCGTCTGCTTTGCTCTGACGTTTTCACACCTTACCATTCCCTATCTCTTAGTCTCCCTCTCCCCTGACTCTCAGTCTGGAGAAGGGTGTCAACCCGAAACGGCACCCATTACTTCTCTCCAGAGATGCTGCCTGTCCCGCTGAGTTACTGCAGCTTTTTGTGTCTATATTCGGTAGCCTTCTATCTAAACAAATTTTGTCTAGAATCCCCACATAGATTGATCTGGAACATTCTATCTGGCTTGTACTTTTAGACACAAGGAACTGCATATCCTGGTTTACACAAAAGGATGCAAAGTGCTGGAGTAACTCAGTGGGTCAGGCAGCATCTCTGGGGAACATGGATACATGACGTTTTGCGTGACGACCTATGACGCGGCGGCGACGGGGCGTGACGGCGTATGACGCACGGTGTTTTTTCAAGTGTCGCAACCACGTTTTTGTCGCCGCTGGATTTTGAAATGTTCAACATCTTCTGGCGACACTGATATGACTCCGGCAAAATCGCCAAGTGGGACAGACCCTTAAAGACCACACTAGAGTTGATAAGAGGACGGTTCAGTTGCCTGATAACGGCTGGAAAGAAACTGTTCCTAAATCTGGAGGCATGCTTTCCTCTGTACCTCTTGCCGGATGGGAGAAGAGGGGGTGACCGGTGTGAGACTGGTCCTTGATTATGCCGGTGTCCTTGCCTAGGCAGCATGGAGTGTAGAGCCAATGGAAGAGAGACTGGTTTGTATGACGGTCCGGGCTACATCCACAACTCTCTGCAATCTCTAATTGGAGGTACTGGGCAATGGAGAAAAGTGTGTCCCTGGTCCCTGGTGTGTCCCTGGTTAAAGCGGGAGCATTATTTGTAATTCTTAATTCTTTATTAAAACAGATCTGAAAGCAAGAACCAAACGTTGTGTCAAACTCTGGGAAAATGGCAGGTTCACTCATCCTGACTTCTGGATGAAATATTCCACTGGAAAACGTAATAGTTTTAACTCCTTTAAATGGGCATGAGTGATGCGAGGGGTTTGCAACTTACACAATACTTGAGTTTATGAGTCAGTTAAATTTGTACCAGAGCAGTATCAAATCTGCCCTTTACATCGCTTGTTACATGTCCTGTGGTCCAGATTGCGAAAATCTTTGGTTCAATGGTTCAGTTTAGTTTTGTTTATTATCACATGTACTGAGAAGGTACATTGAGATTTTTTGTTGTTGCATATAAATCTGTAAGATTATTGCCATACATAAGTACAATACCTGGTTAAGCACATAATGCATAAAGACAGCCCGCTGAGTCTATATGCAGTAGTCATCAGTTTTTGGCACCATTTCGCAGTCACAACTGCAGCTGGCCATAAAGGCCTGTAGCAGCCGTCGCCTCCATCTTCTAGTAAACACTTCCAGTGTCAGTTCCATTGTACAAGTGTTCTGGTTGTAATTCTTTTTCAATGGATGCCCTAAATTTCTCTTGGAGAGCTATCAGCAGCAGAGCTGCCTGAAAATGTTCCCCTGGAAAACAGATCACATGGTCGTTGTAGCATTTATTTCAAATTGAGGCAGCCTTCCAGCTGAAATGTTTCCTGTCATTCAAGACCAAAGATACTAGAGGAGCTCTGGTATCCTTATTATCCTCTGTTTAAGAAAGAACTGCAGATGCTGGAAAGGCGAAGGTAGACAAAAGTGCTGGAGAAACTCAGCGGGTGAGGCAGCATCTATGGAGTGAAGGAAATAGGCAACATTTCGGGTTGAGACCCTTCTTCAGACTGATGTGAGGGTGGGGTAGGGGGGCGGGAAGAAGAAAGGAAGAGGCGGGGACAGTGGGTTGAGGGAGAGCTGAGAAGGGGAGGAGAAAGCAGGGACTACCTGAAATTAGAGAAATCAATGATCATACCGTTGGGGTGTAAACTGCCCAAGCAAAATTTGAGGTGCTGCTCCTCCAATTTACGGTGGGCCTCACTCTGGCCATGGAGGAGGCCCAGGACAGAAAGGTCAGATTCAGAATGGGAGGGGAAGTTGAAGTGCTGAGCCACCGGGAGATCAATCAATCAATCAGTTTTATTCGTCACATTGCACATAAAGTGCAAGTGTAATGAATTTGTCAGCAGCGGTACAATGATAAAGAACACACAATACACAATAAAAACTTAACACATACATCCACCACAGCATTCATCACTGTGGTGGAAGGCACAAAATTTGGCCAGTCCTCCTCCATTTCCCCCCGTGGTCGGGACCAGTCAGTCCAGGATCGACTCTTCCCCACTGGAGACCGCGGCTTTAGGTTGGTGTAGGCCGCAGGCCGGCGGTCGAAGATCAGGTTGGTTATTGCGAACAGAGCGGAGGTGTTGGGCGAAGCGATCGGCAAGCCTACACTTGGTCTCACCGATGTGGAGCAGCTGACACCTAGAGCAGCGGATGCAATAGATAAGGTTGGAGGAGATGCAGGTGAACCTCTGCCGCACCTGGAAGGTCTGCTTGGGTCCTTGAATGGAGTCAAGGGGGGAGGTAAAGCGACAAGTAAAGCGGTTGCAAGGGAAAGTGCCAGGAGAAGGGGTGGTTTGGGTGGGAAGGGACGAATTGACCAGGGAGTTACGGAGGGAGCGGTCTCTGCGGAAAGCAGACGGGAGGAGATGGGAAGATGTGGCCAGTGGTGGGATCCTGTTGGAGGTGGCGAAAATGTTGGAGGATTATTTGTTGTATGTGACGGCTGGTAGGGTGGAAGATTAAGCTATATTTAAGAGGGAGTTAGATGTGGCCCTTGTGGCTAAGGGGATCAGAGGGTATGGAGAGAAGGCAGGTACGGGATACTGAGTTGGATGATCAGCCATGATCATATTGAATGGCGGTGCAGGCTCGAAGGGCCGAATGGCCTACTCCTGCACTTAATTTCTATGTTTCTATGTTTCTATGAAGACAAGGGGGACTCTGCCCTTGTTACGAGTGGGGGGGATGGGGAGTGAGAGCAGAGTTAGGGGCTATAGAAGAGACCCTGGTGAGAACCTCATTATCATCCATTATTACTCTAGTATCTTTGGTCAAGACTGATTGTTGTAATGGGGAAAAAAGCTGGGAGATGATTGGCTGAAGGGAGGGTCATACTGGGATCTGATTGGCTGATGGAGGGTAATGCAGCTGATTGGTCAATGGAGTCTAAATCTGATTGGTTGAAGTGAGGGTAGATTTGATTGGTTGAAGGGAGGGAGATGCTGGGATCTGATTGGACGAGGGGTCGCTGTTTGAATCGTGTTGCGCACGCACATCGCAGACGCAGTAACCGAGCGCTGACGCTCTGACGTGTGTGTGAGCGCGACGGGAGAGCGGGACTGAGAGAAGCGGCGGCGAGGACAAGATGAGCAAAGCGCACCCGCCCGAGCTGAAGAAGTGAGTGGCCGGCGGTAGTAGTAGTGGTAGTAGTAGTGGTAGTAGCTGCGGATCCGACCCCACCCGACCGTGCCTGGGCCTCGCGTGCAGGCGACCGGCGGCGTCCATCACCCTCCCGGGCCGCCGGGTGAGGGCGGGCTCCGGCTGGCGTAGGCCGCGCCCATGTGCAGCCGCCAGGCCTGAGCACCGGGCCGTGCCAGGGAGGCAGTTACAGCCCGGCCGCTCCTACCGGGCACAGCCGCCCCGGGGGGAAGGAGGAGAAGCGGTGGCGGGTTTAGACTCGGGTTTATTATTATTTGCAGGTACCTGAGGCACGGTTAAAGCTTTGTTTTACCTGCCCTGTAAATAGACCAGGTATAAGTCTGAAGAAGGGTCTCGAGAAGGCCGGTACAGGATACTGAGTTGGATGATCACATTGAATGGCGGTGCAGGCTCGAAGGGCCGAATGGCCTACTCCTGCACCTATTGTCTATGTTTCTATGATCCAAAATATCGCCCATTCCTTTTCTCCAGAGATGCTGCTTGACCCGCTGAGTTACTCCAGTTTTCTGTGTCTATATTCGGCATCTGCAGTTTCTTCTTACATGGATCAGGTATAGCATACATAAATGTATGTTAAACTCAAGTACAATAGGTAGAGGGGAAGATAGAGTGCAGAATATAGTTGTCGGCTTTGTAGCGCACCAGTTCAATCAGATCAGCTAATACTAGAATTTGTAGGAAAGAACTGCAGATGCTGGTTTAAATTGAAGGTAGACACAAAATGCTGGAGTAAAAGTGAACAGCAGGATGTCAGTGATACTCTTGTTTAAATATTATGCATTAATTTTGCAGTATTTAATTCCAATAAGTATTGATAACGAGGTTCTTGGGTTTTAAATGATTTGAGAACCCATCATTTAACCTAGCCTGGACAAGTCATTGACCAGATTTTTTTAAATTTTAGATTCATGGACAAGAAGCTGTCACGTAAGTTTTGAATTAAAATTGTCTTAAAAGAGCTGGGGAGTGTTTTGTAAGGAGGGTTGTATTGTATTGTATTGTACAATTTGGAAACTCTGGAATAATTATTTTTTTTTTCTGATATATATTTTTTTATTAAAGGTAATCAATTACAATGCTTCAAACAACTTTATATCAAATTAATTCAATTTGCATTAAGTAAAACACTAGTAATACTTATCTACTATTTTTTTAGAAATAATGATAGAAAAAGAATAGAACAGTTATAAATCATTAAGAGAGTGATTAAATAATAATTTGATTATATATAAGAAAGAAAAGAGAAACGAAAAAAAAAATGAAAAACCACAATATGTATTGTTAATAACACTACTACAAGTGATAGTATCAATAAAGACATATATGTTAATTCCAATATAAAAATGAATTATTCTCACCAAATCCCGCAGGGTGCACGCCGAGCCATGTTGCCAAGAATAGCTACTTCTCTAAATACTGTATATAATTATTTTAAAAAGTCTTTCACAAAATCTTGAAAGCTGCCAAAACTGGGAAGTCACTAAGCAAAAAATGGTGATTTGACTAAGTCCCACCAACATTAGACTTTAAAGCTACAGCGTGGAAACAGGCCTTCATCCCACTGAGGCCACATCGACCGATAATCACCCCGTACACTAATACTACCCTACACACTAGGAACAATTTACAATGTTACAGTTGCCAGTTAACCTACGAACCCTTACGTCTTTGGAGTGTGGGAGGAAACCTGAGCACCCGGACAAAACCCACGCGGTCACAGGGAGAACATA